>NW_015113977.1:4336-35778 GCF_001443285.1 Poecilia latipinna | reverse complement strand
TTTTTTTTTTTTTTTTTTTTTTTTTTTATAAAAAGTTTACTTTGGATCTGGCATGAAAGCCTTCTGTTTTCTCCCATCTTTTTATTATTATTTCGGATGCTTCATTTACTTTGACATTTTGAGACAATATTTAAAGGTAGCATCACATTATTAGGAGGCGCTAAGAGAATCAATTAAATGTGACAAAATAATTGTTTTCTCTGTGTTTAGCTAGGTACTGTGAATCCATTACTACACAAACGACAGGATAATTTTTATATTTATGGATGGAGTAATGGCATTATAGACTTTAGATCAATATGGGCATATATCAGACGAGTAATTTCTTTAATGCTTAAATCTGCCCTTCTAATGTGTTTTTATGTTGTGTTGCATTGTTTGATTTTATATTTGTACTCGTGTAAAGTGTCTGAGTACTTAGACAACACAAATAAAATGTATTATTATTGGCATTTTCTTTTTTTGAGTTGACACCCACTTGCTTCAAATTATTGCACATTATTTCTCATGTGAAGGCAAAACCCCTGTCAATAAACTTCATAGAAGCACATCAGGCGCTCTCGGCTGCTCTCCCGTTGTGCCTGTCCTCTCTCTGGCTCTGTGAACTAAGAAATCAGTGTCAGCTTTGCGCATCTGTGAAAAAAAAAACAATGTGCTTGGGATTTGTTTTCCATTATTTGTGTCGGGGAGCCAGTTAGAAGAGTCAGTGTGGTTCTTGAAGGTCAAACCTGTATGAATCACTCTGTTTAAATGGACCTGGAAAACATCGTCTCCCCGTATGTTTGTTAGCAAAATTAAATGTGAGACTTGGTAATTGCTGGCAGATGCTCTTCGTCTTATTTAACTGAGCTATTTCACAAAGAAACACAGGGAACATGTTGGTCATTAGGTGTACAAAGCAGGAGCAGACATGTCTAATTGCAGAAGAAGGTTGTTTTAGAAAGCTGCACACCAAACATTTTGGATCTTATTTCTAATATATAAAACAGGTGCTGCTTTCTGTAGGTTCCAAATTACTACTTTATCATGTGAGCTGTGGCGTACTTCTAAGAAAGTGTTCACAAGTTCTGGTGCTACTAAAGCCATGTAACAAATGTTCTTGCAGAATCTGCTCTCAACCACAAAGAGCAGCAAGAAAGGTCACTCAGACGTACGAGAACAACCACAAAAAAGAAACAATAACACGTACAACCACAGAGGACCAAGAACCCCAGAAAGATAAAAATAAAGAGGAAAAGAAGCAAATGGCACGTCTGCAGCGAGAGAGAGGCATGAAAAGATAAAAACTTCCATCTGATTCTTTAATGAGATGAGCACGTACATTTCATACCAGATAGAAAAAATAACTCCTTTTCATATATAGATTGCTTCCTGGCAGTGTAAGTCATATAGGACCTGCTCATTAGGAAGAGCAAAGTAACGAGCTGTCAGTAGTTCCCTCTTGAACAGCTGAAGTTTGCTTGTCTTTTAGAGGTTAATTTTAAATGTGAGCTGAGTTAAAAGCATCAGCGGCGTGGAGCTTAAAGTACACAAAGCATTTTTGTCTGTTTTGAATAAAGTTCTTTACTTTACAAACTATTTTTCTACTCATTGGAATCCCACTTTCTGCCCTGGTTAGAAAACGCTTGTTCTCACATGCATTCAAGTAATTGTTGCACTCCACAATTTAAACATTGACGACTTAAAACGGTTTCATATTTGAGGTTCTGTTCTTCAAGTCTGATGGAACTGAAATGTTTCTGACTGGAGTTTGCAGGTGTCCCTTGTGTATTTTGGGGTGTTTTCCCCCAAACACCGGATTCAGCGAATGTGGATGACAAATGTATTAAAAAAAAAACTGATTGTATATTTTCTGTATGAGTCTGAAGTGAAATATTTGTAGCTGTCTCTGAGGACTTGATGTGGAGAGACATCTGAAGAGCTTTATGAAATAATCTTTTACCTTTCAGTGCTTTTCCTGTTTCTGAAAGGAGACTGAGGGAGGAGAGGAACGTGTCTATTTTATACTTTTGCTCATTTAATTTAATTTTCCAACAAGAACTTCTTGTCCTTTAAACTTTTATTTACTGTAATGAGACAAGACCGCACGTGTTTTCTATTTGTATAAAATATTTAAAAGTCAAAAATAAGAGAAAATAAATAAATACAGAAGACAGAAAAGGGAATGTGAGAATTTAACAGTACAATATAGATATGAGTTATTCAGTTTTCGGTTTCTTCATTGCCTTCTTGATCCAGTTAAGATGCCGTTCTGACAGGAAAGAGTAAACTCCAGGTTTCTTTTTTACGCCACAACGGTTCCCAAATGATGTGACTCCAACTAGAACGTTATTGCACACTATTGGTCCTCCCGAATCCCCCTGAGAGAGAGAGAGAGAGAGAGAGAGAGAGAGAGAGGAAACATGTGGTGATTGTTTTCAGAATAAATCAACCTCCAACTAAGCCATAAAAGGCTTTTTTTTACCTGACAGGTGTCGGCATTGTTTCGACCATCTGACCCGGCACAAAGCATGTTCTTGTTGATATACGGCTTCAGGTTGTAATAATCTGGAGAGTTGCACTTCTCTCTGTCGATTACTGTCACATTGGTGGACATCAGGACGTCAGACATCTTGCCAACGTTGTTTGTTTTTCCCCATCCAGCCACCATGCAGACGGAGCCGGTTGCTGGGTCTTTTACAGCAGTTTGCAACTTAAGACTTTGAACCCATTTGTCTTTTTTTGCTGGCTTGTTAATCTGAAAACACAACAGATGCTGATGATTTGTAGTTAAAATATATAAATTTATAATATGTGCAGTGGCTTGGACCATTTTAGTTTGCTCGAACAATCATTTTAGGCAAAAAAAAAAAAATGCTGGCACTAACAACTAAGAGCATAGTTTCCACCACAATAAATGTGACTATCTGCATTTCTGATTTGTAATTAGACAGATGTAAAATATTTCTTTACTTAGCATGTTAAAGTCTCACCTTGATCAACATGAGGTCGTTGAGTTTTTCATCGTCATCATAGCAGGGATGGATGATGTGCTTTGACACACTTCGGACCTGCCTGAATTGTTTTTCCTTTTTCTCTTCTTTGATAGAGTGCACCCCCAGCAGCACAGTCTTAACACTGCAAGAGCAGAAAAATACTGCATTATTCACAGCAGCACAAAGGGAGCGCCATAAAAGTCTGGTTAAACAGCTTAGGTGATTGAAAAATAACAATTGTTAGTATTAAATGGTGGAATAAAACACCAGAAATAGCACGCTTCAAGGAAATACATTCTAGGTGTTTAAAGAAGTTTCTTTTTATTGTCTAAGTCCATTGCAGCTTGACCACCCTTACGTACACAGCTCAATGGAGAGCTTCATGATCTACTTTAGTCTGTGCAGAACATAATGTTGCTTTGTAAGTTTCTCGTCATTTCACCAGAATGCAAAGCCTACTTTTAACTTTTGCATGCCACTGATGTTTAATACTTTTAGGTGCATTTATTTTTCTCATGCAAAATCAGTCGCAGGACTGAAATGCTGTAATGATTCTCAGAAAACGTCCCTTGTGGTTTCTGTGTTTTCTTTCAGTGACTTACTTCTGTTCCTTTCTGTGTGTACAAAGCAAATAGCAGAAACGTTCATGTGCATAGACTCGGTGTCTGAGGTGAAACGTGAGGCATATTTAGCATGCAGGATGCACTTATGTAATGCATCATAACACCCCTTGCATGACGAAGGAGCTGAATGTAATTTTTTTCTTTTTTTGGTCACTACATAAGCAAATGGAAGTTGTTTTAAAGAAGACATACAATATGTATGCTTGTAAAGCTTTTGATTAAAAAATGACATCAGCTCTCTACTAGCTATTTGGTGCTTTCTTATTTTTAATCATTGGGGGGGGGGGGATCTGTTGATGCAACAAGGAAATGATGCTTCCAGTGACTCAGCATGCACACTCATTCTTGCTTTGCACAATTCACACAATCAGGGGGGGAAATAAAAAAAAATACCTCCAGAGACAACAGTTTTTAGTTCTTTAGAAAAGAAAGATGAACAAAAACCACACAGAACAGGCCATTTGTTAACTAACTAGGTATTGATATTGTTGGAATCTGCTAACTAAAAGCAAATTATAAACATCATAGTTCCTACTCTTTGCAGTGTGCTGCCGTCAGGACCCATTTGGGATCGATTAATATTCCTCCACAGATCGGCACTTCAGACTTCAGCAGAGCCATGTAGGGCAGCGAGTGGGGCTTCACTTCACTCCCATCAATAATCTCAGAACCATAACCTAACACAGGAAGATATCCAAATAACATTTTTCACAAAAAAGCAACAAAAGAAGCATTCTAAAACAAAAAAATAACTAATATCTATGGCAATTACTGCATTTAAGAAGCTATTACTCACTTGAGTTGAAAGAAAAGAAGAAGACACAGGAGATGAAAGCAGCGAAGCCCCTCAGAGACAACATTTCCTCTTATTTCTGTCTTTGATCTGGTGATGATTGTGCCCCTGGAGACAATCACCCTGCCCTTTATGTGTTTTTCTCAAAGGATGTGGTCTGACCATGGAAATGCACGAGTCAGCGAAATGGCTAAAATGATCTGCAGCACACCGTCAGTCTGAAGCCTGTGGTGAAATTTACCAGTACTGATCAGAACCAAGTTAGTCAGCATGGGTTTTGAACATCATGCACATCAGAGTGTAGATGAGTGCAGACGTGGGAACAAACTGCTAAGGTCAGGAGGAGGGGTTTAAGGCTTTGCAACGTTCTCTTTTAAAAAATAAGGTACAGCAAATTATCACCTACAGACGCAAAGACTGCATACATTTTGACCATTTGGAAGAGGGTCTGTTTATAATGTCTAAATATTAAACTTTAATTTTTTTTACTGTTGTGTTTGACATTCAATCTTTTTAAAATAGAAACCTCTTATATTACTTCATATAGGTTTAGGTACCATTTGAATACGGCATAAGCCACCAGGTTGCAATTCAAATGAAATATTTACCTCTTTCAGGTTTTTATTAAATGCCACAAAAAGTAGTATTTTCCAACAGCAGCCCGCAACCACTATACTATTTATTCCATTCATTTTCTCTGCCTGCTGTTATCCTTGCAGCACCCATTGGGTGAGAGGCAGGATGCATCCTGAACAGTCCATCACAGAGACGTACAGGATCACACACATGCAATTGATATGCTGACATGACTACAATAAGCCCACCAAAGATACATGGTTTTATTTTTTTTATTTGGTTTTCATACACAGTTGTCATTGACAGTAAAGCATCAGTCTATGATTTGTTTGTTTTTTATTTATCGATATGTATAATGCAAGTTGAATGCAAATGGAAGAATGAAAATAGAGGTTAGAGAAATGTAACTGCATCAGTCAGAAAAGTTATTCAGCGTCTGAGGTCTTCATTTTATCATTGATCCAGGTAAGATGGACTTTTGATAGGAAAGTGTAAACTCCAGGCCTCTTCACTGATCCGCAGGGCTCAGTATCGGATCCCCCGAAAGATGTGACCCCAACTAGAACTCTATTACAAAATATTGGTCCTCCTGAATCCCCCTAAGAGCAAGAAGAAACATGTGAAAATCATTTTAAGGTAATAATGATGTTTTAAAGTTTAGCTAGAAGCCTCATTTACCTTACAGGTGTCGGCATCATTTCTCTTCCCATTTGGCCCCGCACATATCATGTCCTTGGTAATATATGGCTCATTGTTATAATGTTCCGCAGAGTTGCACTTCTTTCTGTCAATCACAGTAACTTTAGCAGACATCAAAACATTTGATAGGACGTTACTAGTTTTGCTGGTTGCTCCCCATCCAGCCACCAGACAGGCAGAGCCAGCTGCTGGGTCTTTGACAACACTGCTCAGCTGGTGAACTTTGACCCATTTGGTTTCGTCCACTGGCTTGTCCAGCTGAAAGGGGAAAATAGATCACTATGAACATGAAACTATACAGTTGAAATAGTTCACAAAGTGAACTATTGATATGACTGAAGATCACTGGTTGAGTCAAGAACAAATATACTTTATTTTGTCAATGACTAAATCAAAACCAACTTTTAGTTATGTTATAGTTTCCTCTTATTGTAAAATGTTATCTTACCTTGAGCAACATGAGATCATTGATTTTTGTTTTATGATCATATTCATTATGAGGCACACTTCTCTTCACCTTACGGACCTGCAGGTACTTCTTTTTTGTTTTCCGTTTTTTGATGGAGTGCACGCCCAGTAACACAGTCTTAATGCTGCAAAAACAAAAGCAGATTTATGGAGCATGTCTATAGTTATTACCCTATAAAGGTTTCCTACTTTATTATTAGCGAATCAATCTACTGTGATTTATTTTAAGTGAATTATGATAAATTATATACATATATATGTGTGCGTGCATGCGTGCGTGTGTGTGTGTGATACATGCAAGCATTAAGGTACTTTATTTTGAATAACGCTGTCAAAAAATCTGGTTATGCACAGTTTTTAGGTAAATCTGTTCTTTCTTAACATTTTTTCCTGCGTAAAAGCAGAAACAAGTACTACATACATTTAAAGCAAGAAAAAAATGGCTTCCTGTTGCTGTCTACTCAGATTGAAATATTAGTTTCTGATTTTCACAGTGCACACCATTCCAAGGTGCAGACTGTTTGCCTTTACAGATCTAAGCATTATTTAAATTGGTTGGGAGAGCAAAGCAGAGTCAGTCAAGGTTACAACATATTATGCTTTCTATGTATTTCTAATGCTGCTTGAAAAGCAAACTAATATATAACAAAATTAAAGAGTTCCTGTTTTTACCTTTTACAGTGTGCAGCAGTCAGAACCCAGCTCGGATCAATTAATATTCCCCCACAGACTGGTTTGTTCGACTCCAGCAGAGCCATGTAGGGCAACGAGTGGGGCTCCACTTCTTTCCCATTGATAATCTCAGATCCGTAACCTGACACAGAAAGCAAAAAGGTGCAACACATCCCATAATAGCAGTACTGAGAGGTGATACTATCTTTCTTTTCAAGTAAAATGGCAGCACACAAGATATTACTCACTTGAGTTGATCATAAGGAAAAGGGCAATGATACCCCTCAGAGAGAACATTTTGTCTTATCTCAGTCTTTGATCTGGAGGTGAATGCGCCCCTCAGGATGCTGACCCTGACCCTTTATCTGTGCTTGTCAAAGGATGTGGTCTGACCATGGAACAGCATGATTCAGCAAACACATATAGTGATCTGGTAAGCTGAAGTCTGTGGTAACACTAGATCAGAACCAAAGCCCTTCAGCAGCTGTGAGGTGCAGGTTTTTATTTTAATTTTTATTTCCTCAACATGCAGCTCAGAGTACAAACAGGCGAGAACAAAGTCATGAGCAGAGGAGACTTCAATATTCAAATTTCATGCACTGAGTTATGATCTCAGTGCATGAATTCAATTCAAGAATGGAAACATTTTGTGGCATTGAGAACATCTATATTATGTAGTGAATGCAGGTGGTGGTTACCGTGGGAACATCGGGGCAAAGCTCTTTGCACCAGTTGGACGTTATTCTGAAAACTCAAATGGAAATTAAATAAAACTTCTAACTTAAAATAAGACAGGGGAACATGCATTCATTAAACAAGGATTTTCTAAAAAACAAACAAACAAACAAACAAACAAAAAAAAACAGTTCTGTTCAACACTTAAGGGAATAAACATTTGAAATATATCAGTCTGTATGTAATGAATGAATATACTATAAATGTTACGTTTTGAATGGAATTACTGATTTAAATAAACTTTTCCATGATATTCTAATTTTTTGACTACGACCTGTTTGTGTCAATGTCCAGGCCCTACATATCAGCTACACAAAACTAAACTGATATATATATGACCCAAACTTGGCACTTTCTGTGTAAAGTTGTTGTAGAGAAGTAAGAAAGGTTAACCACTAAAGATGGTTAACCTTTCTTACTTTACTACTCTTAATGGAATCAAAGTCTGATATTCCTTCCTCATCTTCCTGCTCTCAAACGCAGCTTGTACCTGGGTGGAACCATCTTCTGCTAAAAAATGAAAGCTGATTGGATGAAGCCTCTCTGTCCATAGTCATGTGGTATGTAGATCAGAGCTAAAACGTGTTTCTGTTTCCAGGAAGTGAAACTCACTTCCACTGTGACTGAGAGGAGAAATGGAGCAGCAGGCAGTTCAGCTGGGCAAAGAAATCTTCTCCTGTTCCATCTGTCTGGATCTACTAAAGGATCCGGTTACCACTTCCTGTGGACACAGCTACTGTATGAAATGCATTGAAACACACTGGGATGAAGAGGATCCAAAAGGCGTTCACAGCTGCCCACAGTGTGGAAAAACGTTCATATGGAGGCCTGTCCTGGAGAAGAGTACAATCTTATCAGGTTTGATCAAGCAGTTGAAGAAGACTGGACTCCAAGTCATGCCTGCTGATCAATGCCCTGCTGGACTAGAAGATGTGGCCTGTGATTTTTGCATTGGAAGAAAACTAAAAGCCATCAAGTCGTGTTTAGTCTGTCTGGCCTCTTACTGTGAGAAACACCTTCGGCCTCATTATGATTCAGCTGCATTTAAGAAACACAAGCTGGTGGAGCCGTCCAAAAACCTCCAGGAGAACATCTGCTCTCTCCATGATGAGGTGATGAAGATGTTCTGCCGCACTGATCAGAAGTGTGTCTGTTATCTCTGCTCTGTGGATGAACATAGAGGCCACGACATAGTCTCATCTGCAACAGAAAGGACTGAGAGGCAGAGAGAGCTGGAGGAGAGACGAGGAAAAATCCAGCAGAGGATCAAGGATAGAGAGAAAGATCTGAAGCTGCTTCAACAGGAGGTGGAGGCCATAAATCACTCTGCAGATAACACAGTGGAGGACAGTGAGAAGATCTTCACCCAGCTGATCCGTCTCCTCCAGAAAAGAAGCTCTGAGGTGAAGCAGCAGATCAGATCCCAGCAGGAAACTGAGGTGAGTCGAGTCAGAGATCTTCAGGAGAAGCTGGAGCAGGAGATCACTGAGCTGAGGAGGAAAGACGCTGAGCTGGAGCAGCTCTCACACACAGAGGATCACAACCAGTTTCTCCTCAACTACCCCTCACTGCCAGCACTCAGTGAGTCGACACACTCATCCAGCATCAACATCCGTCCTCTGGGACACTTTGAGGACGTGACAGCAGCTGTGTCAGAGCTCAGAGAGAAACTACAGGACGTCCTGAGAGACTCATGGACAAACATCTCACTGATGGTCACTGAGGTGGATGTTCTACTGTCAGAACCAGAACCAAAGAGCAGAGCTGGATTCTTAAGATATTCATGTGAAATCACACTGGATCCAAACACAACCAACACATGGCTGGTACTATCAGAGGGCAACAGGAAGGTGACAAGAACGATTCAATGTCAGTCTTATTCCAGACATCCAGACAGATTCACTGGATGGCGTCAGGTCCTGAGTGGAGAGGGTCTGACTGGACGCTGTTACTGGGAGGTGGAGTGGAGCGGGATACTAATTTATGTAGCAGTTGCATACAAGAATATGAGCAGAGTAGGAAGTGGGAATGAACATGGATTTGGAGGTAATGACAAGTCTTGGGCTTTAGAGTGTTACCAAAACAGTTATCATAGATTTGGTCACAGCAACATCTGGACCTCCATCTCAGGTCCTGGTTCCTCCAGAGTGGGAGTGTACCTGGATCACAGAGCAGGTATTCTGTCCTTCTACAGTGTCTCTGAAACCATGACTCTCCTCCACAGAGTTCAGACCACATTCACTCTGCCACTACATGCCGGCATTTGGGTTGGCTATGCAGATTCTGCAGAGTTCTGTAAACCCAAATAGAGTTTCTCTCTTCTTATACATTGTTGATTTGGGTTCATTGTTTTGATGTCTCTGGTCTGCTGCTCTGCTTGTTTTTATGTTTCGGTTTTAAATGTAGTCCTCTGTGTCTGTTTTCCAGGAGCCATAAAGGATATCGCTGCTGATGTTTTCTCTCATTCTTACATGACACATAAACATTTCTCCACAGAAAAATCGAAAATTTTCTGGACTCTAATATGCATTTGGATGGTCAGTTTCTTCTTGTTTAAATCAGTCGATATTGAAGTGAACTGGACTTCCTTCTGCTTTTTATTGTGATCCACAGAAGTAACCTGGAATTAATATCAAATCAAAACTAATGCAGCTTCCTTCTAAATTTTGTTAGGGTGGGGGAAAAAAGTATTTTAAAGAGTAGTGAGGCACAACCATTTTCTAAGAGACAAAGTAACAGTGTGTGATGCATTTTGTGTACGCTGATAACACAAATATTCGTGTTCCTTTATACAATATAAAAACTTTGTAAAACTTTGTATTTTTTATAGTTTTGCTAATTTGGTTGCCATGGCAACTAAATTCGACAGTTCTCATGGCAGTGCAACAACAGAGTCTATGGTGTCTTTGTTTTTTTTTATTTGTAATTTGCATGTATACCCAGTTTTTGCAACAAAATGCAGGTCAAACAAAAAGAACAACAAAACATAGTTACATAAACTAACTGTATCATTCAGAAAAGTTATTCAGCTTCTGAGGTCTTCATCGTCTTCTTGATCCAGGTAAGATGGTCTTCTGATAGGAAAGTGTAAACTCCAGGCCTCTTCACTGATCCGCAGGGCTCAGTCTTGGATCCTCCGAAAGATGTGACCCCAACTAGAACTCCTCTACACAACATTGGTCCTCCAGAATCACCCTAAGACAAAGAAGAAACGCGTGAAAATCATTTTAAGGAAATAATGTTTTAAAATTGGCTAAAAGGCTCCTTTACCTTACAGGTGTCAGCATCACTTTTCTTCCCATTTGGCCCTGCACATATCATGTCCTTGGTAATATATGGTATATGGTTAAAGTGGTCTGGAGAGTTGCACTTTTCTCTGTCAATCACAGTGACATTAGCAGACATCAAAACATCTGATAGGACGTTGCTATTTTTGCTGGTTGCTCCCCATCCAGCCACCAGACAGGCAGAGCCAGCTGCTGGGTCTTTGACAACACTGTTCAGCTGGTGAACTTTGACCCATTTGGTTTCCTTCACTGGTTTGTCCAGCTGAAAGGGGAAAATAGATCAAAGTTGAAATTGTTCAGAGTTATATAATAGACACAAAAGAGTAGCCTTTACCATTGCTTCAGATCTGAAAGAGCTTGATTCTTAAAGCTGGTTCAAGCAATTATTTGAGCGTATGGACTTAAAGACTAATAACAGATATGACTGAAGATCACTGAAGCAACTTCATACCTTATCTAAAGTAAAACTAAAGTAAAACCAACTTTTTGTTGAAGTTTTATCGTATTTCTTGAGTATTTTTCCAAAGCATATCTGTGCATAAGCTTCCTCTTATTTTAAAAGCTTATCTTACCTTGAGCAACATGAGATCATGGACTTTTGTATTATTATCATATTTATCATGAGGCACACTTCTCTTCACCTTACGGACCTGCCGGTACTTCTTTTCTGTTTTCTCATTTTTGATGGAGTGCACGCCCAGTAACACAGTCTTAAAGCTGCAAAAGCAAAACCACAATACTGTGTTAGATTTATGGAGCATGTCCATAGTCATGACACCATGAAGGTCTACTACCCTAATATATGGGAATCAGTCTATTATAGTTTATTTTATAGTAAGGGAATTATTATGGAATTGACATGAACTACATTTTAAGATTATTTAATTGTTAAGCTTCACAAATCTTGAGCTGATAAGAGAGAAGCAGATATTTTTATGATGTGGGGTGGTTCAATGTGATGATTATTTAATGTAGCTATATATATATATATTATTTTATTTTATTTTATTTTTTGTCACATTAGAACCATGTTAAGTAAATAACGTATTGTATTGGGATTTCATACCAATTAAAATTGTTAGGTGAAAGGAAAATATATATTTAGATTTTTAAGAAATTAAAATGTGAAAAGTGTGTGATACATTGGTATTTTACTCCCCTGAGTTAATACTTCTTTCTGCGATGACACCTGCAAAACGTTTAGAGCATGTTGCTACCAGTTGTGGGCATTGCCATGCAAACTTGGGCTGTTCCTCAGCTAACGTTAGCTAAAGTTTAGCTCAGTCAGACTGGATGGAGAGCACTTTCAGTTTTCAGGTCTTCTGACATATTTTGATCTGAAAAATTTTATTCTGCTCATTTTAGTCTTTTGCATTCTTCTCTAATTTGTCTTCCTGGATGCTGATCTTTTTTTTTAAATGATATTGTTTATTTGGAAAATGAAGCTTAATGTTGAAATTTAAACGTTTCTCAGAGAACAACTTTTTTCTAAAGTCGTGTGGCTTTTGTGGTTTCTCGAAGTGAGTGGTACTTGCACCTTATTGCATCACATTTTTTTTCTTCCTTTGTCTTGTTCTTAGCCTTTAAGGTTTTACTTTGAAATGTAAAATGAGTGTAGACTGTATGCTCATTACAAAACCCTGTTCTCACTGACATATTATGAGAACCTGGACTTGGTATTTTGGTTGCTGTTAATATATGAATAGAAAACAGCCCACAGTAAATGTTTATATATAATAAAAAAAAAGCAGATTTGCAAGGTGTTTGTTTACAAATCTTTAAAAAAAAGTAGAGATGAAGGCTATCTGGACATCTTTGGTCTTAGACCAGATTGAGCTTTCCTGGGTCTTACTATTTCTTAAGAATCAGTAAAAAATGAAGTGGCTCACTGTTTTATTTAAAAATCTTTAATAAAACTTTTAGAGACCTAAATATTCTCCATTAGTTTGAAAACTATTGGAGATGAAAACTATTGGAGAATCAATTTTTGTAACTCAAATAACACTTTCCTGCTAATATTTTGAATAATTTCTTTACCAGGTGAAACCTCAATGAAATAAAAATATTTTATAATTCCTACTTTCCGCAGTGTGCAGCAGTCAGCACCCATTTTCGATCAATTAATGTTCCTCCGCAGAATTTACTTGACATCAGAAAAGCCATGAAGGGCAATGAGTGTGGCTCAACTTCATGCCCATTGATGATGACAGAACCACGACCTAGCACAGGAAGACATCCAAGCCCACTCAAAAAGGTAAAAATATGGAATCAAGAAATGGGATTTTTTTTTTTAACAAAGAGTGACAACAATTAAGATATTACTCACATGAGTTCATAATCAGGAAAAGGGCACAGAGGATGAAAGCAGTACAACCCGTCGGAGAGAACATTTCCTTTTTTCTCAGACTTTGATCTGGAGACGAATGCAACCCTCACGATGCTCGCCCTTCTCCTTTATGTGTGTTTCTCAAAGGATGTGGTTTGACCATGGAAATTCATGAGTCAGCAAAACGCATGAAATGTTTTGATGAACACTATCAATCTGAAATGTGTTTTGACATTTACCAGATCAGAACCAGTTTATTTTTTTAGTATTAGAAGTCTTTCGTAAACAACAATCTAATAAGAAAGAGGGCTAAGAGAGAAGGGGCCGACATAAAGGAGTCAAGCCCAGGACAACTGCATCACAGGCAACAACCTCAACACATCGTTCATCTGCGCTGCCAACTGAGCCACTTAGTTGCTATTCAGCAGCTGTGAAGTGAAGGTTTTGTTTGTTTGTTGCAGCTCACATTTGAAGATTGGTGGGAGCGTAGAGCCAGCAGCAGAATAGACTTAAGTCTTCAAAATCAATGGAGAATAACTATTCAATAACAATGGGTACATTTTGTGGTCTTGTGAAAATCCTCCCCTAAATGCTCGTTCTGATTACTCCTGATTAGCTCCGTCTGGAAGCCACACCTGGCAGTCACACATTCAGAGGAGGAAAGAGGGAAATGACACACATTTTATTTTTGCTTTTATTTTATTATCATAGCAAATATGGGCACAAATATACTTCAGCTTGAAAACAAACTTGGGCACACTTCTTCCTTAAACAAAGATTGTCAAAAAAAAAAGTGCATTTTTTTGCATCTGGAAAGGATCCACTCTGATTGTTAATGGCTAGTCCGATAGTACAGAGCAAGAAAATAAATATTTTTTCTCTTTATTTGTTTAAAGTGGTTTTCAGAAATAGCTCAAGCCTTGCTGTGAGAAGTAAAAATTCAGCATTTTATTTGTTCATTTGGTGTTTGTACATACGCTTTTTGCTAACATAATGCAGGCTGAATTACAACGGACAGCAAAACAATAGTTGAAACAGCAACTCAAGAACAACCTTTATTCATTTGCAGGTGTCTTCATTGTCTTCTTGATCCACTTCAGGTGATCTTCGGTAAGGAAAGCGTAGACGCCAGGCTTGTTTTTGATTCCACACTTGTAACCGAAAGACGCGACACCAACTACATCTCCATTGCACAGTATTGGCCCTCCTGAATCTCCCTACATAGAGAAGAAAGGAAAACCGGCATTTTACGGGAACAATAGCATTTTATCTTAGTGTAAACTACCATTAGGATCTCTTACCTGACAAGTGTCACCTTTGATTTTACCACTGGCCCCAGCACATATCATGTTCTTAGTTATGTATGGATGAAGTTGGTAATATTTTTTTGAGTTGCATTTCATTCTGTCGATCACAGTCACATTGGCTGACATCAGAACATCTGACAAAGTAGCTCTGCCTTTTTTGGTTTGTCCCCATCCAGCCACCATACAGACTGAACCGGCTGCTGGCTCTTTGACAGCTTCATTCAGCTTGAGAGGTGTCACCCATTGGGTTTGCTTCACTGCCTTGTCCAGCTGGAAAATAAAATATGACTGTTATTTTATGTTATGAACAATGTCAGTACAGATTACTAATTTTGTAAAGTTACCTTGAGCAACATGAGATCGTTGTTTTTTTCTTTGCTATCAAAGCAAGGATGAGGAATACTTCTTGACACCTTAAGGATCTGCCTGAACTGCTGTTCATTCTTCTTCTCCTTGATGGAGTGCACCCCCAGCAACACAGTCTTAATACTGAGACAGCAACAACATATTACACAGTAAATGGGTCTGGAGCAAGAAACACTACATTTAAGCCTGTGTGGTAAATAGCAGGGCAATTTTGGAAATAAAGAGGTTAGTAAAATTGCAGGCCATAAAATGATTGTATTTGTTATGATCATATTCAAGTCAACATTAAAAATGATTGGAGGTTGTAGTCACCACCATCCAATAAAAAAAACTGTCAGTAGTGACACAAACACACTTTAGGTATAAAACACAGAAGTTGAAAATATCTTGCTTTGAAATACCGGTTTGTGATTTGCACAGTGCACAACAAAGCAAACTAAATGCATAAAAGAGTTCCTGTTTTTACCCTTCACAGTGTGCAGCAGTCAGAACCCAGTTCGGATCAATTAATATTCCCCCACAGACTGGTTCGCTTGACTCCAGCAGAGCCATGTAGGGCAACGAGTGCTTCTTCACTTCTTTCCCATTGATAATCTCAGATCCGTAACCTGACACAGAAAGCAAAAAGGTGCAACACATCCCATAATAGTAAAGAGGTGATATTATCTTTCTTCTCAAGTAAAATGGCAGCACACAAGATATTACTCACTTGAGTTGATCATAAGGAAAAGGGCAATGATACCCCTCAGAGAGAACATTTTGTCTTGTCTCAGTCTTTGATCTGGAGGTGAATGCGCCCCTCAGGATGCTGACCCTCACCCTTTATCTGTGCTTGTCAAAGGATGTGGTCTGACCATGGAACAGCATGATTCAGCAAACACACGTAGTGATCTGGTAAGCTGAAGTCTGTGGTAACACTAGATCAGAACCAAAGCCCTTCAGCAGCTGTGAGGTGCAGGTTTTTATTTTAATTTTTATTTCCTCAACATGCAGCTCAGAGTACAAACAGGTGAGAACAAAGTCATGAGCAGAGGAGACTTCAATATTCAAATTTCATGCACTGAGTTATGATCTCAGTGCATGAATTCAATTCAAGAATGGAAACATTTTGTGGCATTGAGAACATCTATATTATGTAGTGAATGCGGTGGTGGTTACTGTGGGAACATCGGGGCAAAGCTTTTTGCACCAGCAACCCTCCAGCTGGATGTTGTTCTGAAAACTCAAATGGAAATGAAAATGAAATAAAATGTTTAACTTAAAATCAGACATGGGAACATGGATTCGTTAAACAAGGATTTCCTGGAAAAAAAAGTTATGTTTTTTTTTTTTTTTGGCATAAAACTCTACACTTTTCTTCTATTGAGGCCAACATTTGAGACCCATAGAATAATTAGTTATTTTCTACTTGGTTCCATTTAAATATTGCTTGTTTGAGTTATTTCTGAGCTTATATAAAATAATTATTGCATTATTAATCTGTAAAATAGCGTACCGTGAGTATTGTCAACAAGGTATTTTTACAAAACCTATAAGGTCAGAGGTGACACAGAATGACACATTTTTTAAATGAGTCATTCTGTGGCATTGTTCTCAGTCAGTCAGTGTTTTACCTACAGATTTAAAGGATCTTCATATTTATTCACGGTTCAGCATGTGCAAAATTATTTGTATAACATGTATTTTGTTGTCAGTTTATTGGCATTTCAACAGTTTTATACAGTAAGAATGTTGACTTAATTTCCATCTAGTGGCAGAATTAGGTATTACATTTCAGAGTCTGCCATCGTTTGATGATGTCACAGAAAGGAGACAATGCAGGAGATAGGAAGTATGGGGATTTTCTCAGTAACATCGCAACTTCTTTAAGTTTGAACTGGTCTTTGAAAGCACTGGAATTTGAATTTGATATTTCTGTCGATTTAGAATAATGCAGGTGTTTGTAAGAAGGCAGCATTTGTTTTATAGGAACTTTTACAGTCTTTAGCTAAATATTACCTCCTGAGCAAATTTATTGTACATTTAAGTGTAAACTATTGTTTGCTGCTGCGTATTATTTTTGAAAATGTGCATGTTCACACTTCTCAGTTTTACCGTACCCCAACTGGCTTCAGTAAAGAGTCCCTCTGGTCTGTGGTCATTTTGGAGAGGAGTTTATCTGAATGTTCACTTCAACAAGGCGATGGAGGAGGAGGACATGACAACAGGAATCCAAATTATTTGCAGGAAGTCTGCATGTTGGTAGATTTGTTTCATAGAGCATATCTAAAATATTCAAAAGAAAATGCATCATGGGAAGCTGAAACATACCTTGTCACGATGTTGCTCAGACACGCTATTGAGTGACAGTTGCAACGCAGCCAATCCATGAGTGCCATTTATTTTCTTGGACTCTGATTTGCTGCAGCATCAAGATTCTGCAGTAGCATTAAGGAGGGTTTCTCCATGCTTATCAATGCATAGTAAGGCAGGCCAGTTTGAACTATTAAAACAGGCAGATAGCATTTTTGGTTGAGGTCCCCAGTATTAGCTGATTTTAACATTTCTCAGGCAGCTTTGATCCCCAAGTCCACAAAACCAGTAGTCCACTGTATTTGATTTTGCTCACTAAATTAAGATGCTGACAACATTGCTACAGATAAAATCAAAGACTGTTTTTGTAATTCTGTCATTGTCTTCCATGGTTAGTAACATGGAAAACCTGGTTTATCTGCTGTTTGTTACTAATAATAACTCAAGAAAATGTCAACATCTTTTTGCCATTGTTTTATCTTCAGTCTTGATATATGTCTGAAATGTGGACCATTTGAATAGCATCACTTGCTTTCCATCACCTTCAAGTCAAACCATGGGAAATAATAGTTAACTTTCTTTTGATCTTCATACAACTGGTTTTAGTTGTAGGTATAGCAGCATTCTAGCTGTAGCAGAGAGCATCACCTAGTGCCCTGGTAGGAAAACACACACACAAAGGTCATTGGTATTGACTAATCTGACAGTACATGGCCATAAATATAATATTTTATTCATTATTCTTTTAAACAGGTTTTCAAAAACTATTTTCAAGGTTTGATGTAACTCAGTTTTGTTCACTTGTCTGCGCATACATTTTTCAGCAACATAATGCAAGTTAAATTCAAATGGAATTGCAAAAGTGCTTGAAAGAGTTAAACAGCAAGGATGAAAAGCCAGGTTTATTCACTTTTCTTCATTGTCTTCTTGACCCAGTTGAGGTTATCTTCAGTAAGTAAAGCGTAGACGCCAGGTTTGTTTTGAATTCCACAGTCACGCCCAAAAGACGTAACGCCAACTAAATCGTCATTGCACAATATGGGCCCTCCTGAATCTCCCTACAGAGAGAACAAATATATAAAATGCATTTTAGGGAAACAGCAACATTTAAATTTGTGTAAACAGCTCTTAGGCCCACTTACCTGACAAGTGTCAGCTTTGATTTTGCCATTCCACCCGGCGCATATCATGTTCCTAGTTATATAAGGAGCAAGATTGTAATAATCTTTTGAGTTGCATTTCATTCTGTCGATCACAGTCACATTGGTCGACATCAAAACATCTGACATAGTAGATGCATCCATTTTGGTTTTTCCCCATCCAGCCACCTTACAGACTGAACCGGCTGCTGGCTCTTTGACAACTTTATTCAGCTTGAGAGGTGTCACCCATTTGGTTTGCTTCACTGCTTTGTCCAGCTGGAAAAGAAAGTATCACTATTATTTTATATTAGAAACAATGTCAGCATAGATAACATCACTAATTTTTGTAAAGTTACCTTGAGCAACATGAGATCGTTGTTTTTTTCTTTGCTATCATAGCAAGGATGGGGAACACTTCTCTTCACCTTACGGATCTGCCTGAACTGCTGTTCCTTCTTCTTTTCTTTGATGGAGTGCACCCCCAGCAACGCAGTCTTAATACTGAGAGAGAACAAAAACACAGTATGGCTAAACATGTCTGACAGAACAGTCAGATATTAAGATATTAGTAAAGGCATCTGGTTTCAACTGTTTATAACCTTTTCCTTTCTGAACAAGTCTTTTAATATTCCACAGCAGGACTGATGAATTACAGATTATCCTTGATATTTTTTCTTACAGCTGGAGAATAAAAGCTTAAACCCACCTTGACTTTGGTCTCAAGTTTGAGTAATGAATGATAAAACTGTATGTATTAAATATGTATATGCATAAAGCAGGAAGTAACATACAATAAGAACATGTTAATGAGTCATAATCAGTATTCTGACTCTGACCTAGATTTACGTGTTGCTAAATCTCTCAAAACTTGTTGCTCAATTGGAAAATTAAACTTAAAGTTCAAATGCAAAATGCTTAATAGAGGATGACAGTTTTCTGAATCTTTGTGGCTTTTGAGGTTTCTTGAAGCGAGTGACATTTGTACCTAAACATAAGACATATTTTCCTTCCTTCACATGCTATGTGCTTAAATGTTGACTGTGTTATGCATGCAAACTTAGAAATACTTTAGGGTGTAGAAATACAACTTCACAAAAGACTCAGACATTTCTTGATATTCTTATGAGCTGGCCAGGCATTGCTCAGTCTGAATCATAGAATCATACTATTATAAAATCTGGTGGTGAATAGTTTTTAACTAAATCCCCTTTTTTGGTCTACTTTTTTCCTGATTATACAAACAGCAACAAACACTCCACACATGCAAAGCAAGAAAAAATGGCTTTCTGTTGCTATCTACTCAGGCCATCTACTCAGTTTGCTCTTGAATTGCACGGGGCACAACATCCAAAAATGCAGAGCGATAGTTTCCTGTTACAAACCTATACATTGCTTAATTTGGCTGGAAGTGCAAGAGAAAACAACATATGCACAAACAGCCAATGAAAAACTGGATTGTATTTTCTATTTCTAACCATTCTGAATGCTTACAAAATAAGAAAAAAATATATATTGTTCTTACTTCTTGCAGTGTGCAGCAGTCAGAATCCATTTTGGATCAATTAATATTCCCCCACAGAGTGGTGTGCTTGACTCCAGCAGAGCCATGTAGGGCAACGAGTGGGGCTTCACTTCTCTACCGTTGATAATCTCAGAACCATGACCTGGCAATACATCCAGAAACAATTTTTGATGTGACAGGAGAAAGCTGAATCCTTAGCTAAGGAGAAATATTGCATTAATAAGAAAATGACAATATTTAAGAAAGTATTACTCACTGAATTTGATCAGAAACAAGGCAGAGAGAATGAAACCAATGAAATCCCTCAGACAGAACATTTCCTCCTATCAGGGTGTTTGACGTGTTAAGACCCTCACAATGCTCAACCTGCTCTTTATGTCTTAGTCTCAAAGGATGTGGGTGGATCATGGAAATGCATGAATCGGCAAAATAGGTGTGATCATGAAATGAGGTCAGATCTACCGCTTCTGAAGTGGCAATGTTTAGCACTTCTCATGGTGGCTAACAGCACTGTGGTGGAGGGTTTTAATTTTATTGACATCACACAGACCCTGAGAGGAGACAAGTGGCAACTTTTTCCAGACCTTACATGATTATTTATCAGAGATACTGTCAACTTGGAGAACTGCTCTTCCTGCTCCTACTGGTGATTCCTCTCACCTCTGTTGTTGCCTAAATAAACTCCTGCTCAACTCTCATTCAGTGCAAGACTGTCTGTTGTCATCCATATCCTTGCAAGGGTAATGTGAGGAAAGTTCTGGTTTTTGTCACGGAAATGGACAAAAAACAGTTTTTAAAACTATGCCAAATTTATTAAAGCAGGTGTGAGGCTCTTTATTAAACTTTATTGCTGGAGAAAAATATAAAGAAAAGAATAAACTTATTTTGCATTTTAATTGGAAAAACTATTACCCTTGAGTACTTTGAAGGGTGTTGTTGCATTTTCAAGTTGTCTGATTCCTTGGGGTTGTTAGCGTCAACAGTTATGTTTTTGCCCACAAACTTAAAATAACAGCTTGTCAAACTGAGACTGAAACCAAAGTCATCTTCTGCTGTCTTAAAACAACCATCCACCAAAATGTTATATCTGCTCATGTGAAGATCATTTTTAGATCTTTGCAATTCCATCAATTTTGGAAGTAAATTTGCTGCTGTTTTTAAACAGTGTTTGTTTGAGACGGTACAGCTACAGCTGTCATAGAAAGCACCACACTCAGAGGTTTTTGTAAGTGGCTAATCTAGTGGTACAGGGCCAGAAATATGATATTTTACTTTTTAATCCTTTAATAAAGTGATTTACACAAGTTTCAAAGTTTGCTGTAACAAGCCAAAGCTCAGTTTTTATTTGTTCAATCGTTGCCTGCGCATACATCTTTAAGACGCAAAATGCAAATTGTATAACATAGGAGAGCAAGAAAAGTGGTTGAATGAGTAAAACAGCAACATTCAACCAAGGCTTATTCATTATCTCATTGGTTCATTGTCTTCTTGATCCAGTCAAGGTGATCTTTGGTGAGGAAAGCGTACACGCCAGGTTTGGTTTTGAGTCCACACCCATCCCCAAAAGATGTAACTCCAACGACAACTCCATTACAAAGTAATGGCCCACCAGAATCCCCCTGCAGAGAGAAGAAATATATAAAATGCAATTTTGTGAAAATCACAACATTTTATATTTGCATAAATTGTCACTTACCTGACAGCTGTCAGCTTGGATGTTCCCATTCCACCCAGCACAAATCATGTTGTCAGTTATGGTATGATGGTAAAAAGCCGGTGTGTTGCACTTCTTTCTGCCAACCACAGTTACATTGACTGACATCAAAACATCTGACCCAGTTCCATTCATTTTGGTTCTTCCCCATCCAGCCACCATACAGACTGAACCTTCTTCTGGATCTTTGACAACTGTAGTCAGCTTGAGAGGTTTCACCCATTTGGTTTGCTTCACTGCCTTTTCCAGCTGGAAAGTAAAAATCACACTTATTGTATTATATATATATATATATATATATATATATATATATATATATATATATATATATATATATATATATATATATATATATGTGTGTGTGTGTGTGTGTGTGTGTGTGTGTGTGTGTATAATAGCATAGATAAAACATTAAACGTTTGTTCAAATATTGTTAAATATTAAATACACAATTTACAAAGTATAGTGAGAAGGAACCCCTGAATGAACAATTTTAATAAAAGAAACCAGAAAATAATTGAAAGGAAATGTTTCAATACATCAGTAAGTAAATGATAACCAATAATCAAGTGAAAGTAAAGTTAATTGTGAAATATAAATATATGTAGAGTCTTAATCTTTAATATTTTCCCAGTGAATTAAATTTTATGTTGACCAGACAAAATCATTAATTTTGCAAAGCAAACTTACCTTGAGCAACATGAAGTCATTGTCAAAGGTTTTGTTATTAAAACTAGGGTGAGGAAAACTTTTCTTCACTCCAAAGACCTGCCTGTATGGTTTTTCCTTTTCCTTGTTCTTGATGGAGTGCACTCCCAACATCACAGTCTTCATGCTGAGAGAGCAATAACATAGTGCCAGAAAGGAACTTAAGATCTAACAGATTAGAGCTTGCATAATAATGAGATATTGATGGTTTACTATGTAAATTTAGTTGTAAATTCAATTTAACATTCTTTCTATTATTACTGCTGAATACGAAGACTGATGAATTACACATCCTCTTTAATATTTTTTTCATCACAATTGGTATGGTGAAGTTGTAACCTATCTTAACTATACTTTTGAGTAATGAAGGATAAATCTGAATTTATACAAAACACAATAAAACCTATTTTGCGTTCTTGTTTGTCAGATCAGCATGTTGTAGGTTCTATCTTTTCCTCTATCTCCTTTAGCCTCTTTTAACTGCTTACACACACGCTGCAGCTTACATAACCATGTCTAGATTTCCTTTGTGGCATGACTAGCTGCTGCGGTAACTTAGAAATGTGCAGTATGAATACCAATACCAGTCAATGTAGCAACACATTATATTCTTTATTTTTAATGCTACTTGAAATGCACACCAATAGCATATAAATAAGAAAAATGAAAATTGTTCTTACCCCTTGCAGTGCGCAGCAGTCAGAACCCAATTGGAATCAATTAAAGTTCCTCCACAAACTGACTCATGTGATTCCAGCAGAGCCATGAAAGGCAAGGAGTGTGGCTTCACTTCTTTCCCATTGATAATCTCAGAACCATGACCTAACACAGGAAGATATCCAGATACAAATTTTCACACAACAGCATCAAACGAGACCCTTGATTAAGGGAAAAAATTATGAACAAGAGAATGATAGTATTTAGCAAAATATTACTCACTGGATTTGGCAATCAGGAAAACGGCACCAAGGATGAAAGCAACAAACCCCAACATTTTCTCCTGTCAGTGTCTTTGATCTGGAGACGAATGTGCCCTTCACTCTGCTCTTCCTGCTTTTATATGTTATCTCTTAGGATGTGGTCTGACCACTAAGATGCCTAATTAAGTAAAAAAAATATGTGATCATGAAATTGTGATTCTTTTGCCACACCCTGTATCAAGTTACTGCATGTGGAGCTCAGACCTTGCTGGGACAACAGAAAAAGACCTCTGGTTCCGATAAGATTTAATCCTTGAGATGAGGCCTGTGTGGCCACTCCACTTTAAGATCCTTCATTACCAGTCGGTCTGTGTGGAGCCCACGCCATGGATATCTTACCAATGCATCAACCAGTGGTGGAGAAAGTACTCAAACAATGTACTTTAGTAAAAGTACAAGTAAACAGACCTAAATGTACTCTAGTAAAACCATTGGCATCAACCAGGATCTATCTCGATATTGTGCCTCTGTGACTATTAACCAGTATGACCTTGGTGCAAAAGTTAAGTGGATTCTCAATGCCGTCCAAAGACTGTAGCAGTAAGTTAGCCATGATACAAAAACCCACCACATTTATACGATCCTCCAGGAAACCATTATTAAGACCATCAATGTTCTAAGAATAGGAGGCTGTTTATGTTCTTAATTCATTGTAAAAAGACCCAATTTTTATAGTGAAAGTTTTTGTGGATTAAACCACAGTAACACAGAGAGCTTTCTTGGAGTAAGCAGAAATTGATCTCCTTATTGAGGTGGATTCCAGTCCATGAATTCCTGGTTCTGTGTTAATTTTCATTTCACAGTCCATGATTTTCTTTTTGCTGCTTNAGAGAAATTAGGTCAGGAGAAACAGGTCAAAGAAACACAACTTGGAGTTCAAATCAAGAGCAGAATGATCAAAGACAAATATTAGTACCAACATCAAACATACAAAAAGCATGCTCGCATAAATGTAGAGTGGATGAAAACTCAATGGTGGTGAAAAAGGAAAACTTTGTAGCATTTATGTGCCATAATATCAATGTTACAGTAAAAATGAAGAAGAAAAGTGATAAAATAAAAGCAATTGTAACAGCAGCAGGAAGATTTTTAGACATGAAAGAAATCCAAGCAGATCAGATTCATATCATTTTGAGTGCCACTGAAACAACAGAAAATGTCCAGGATTAGGATACAAACTTTTATAATGGTTCTTCACATTCTTCAATGGAATGCTAGAAGTTTAATAGCCAATGGACAAGAATTTAAAAAGTTTGTTTATGATTTAGAAATAATCCCAGATATAATATGGATTCAAGAAACATGGTTGAAACCTAACCTAGATTTTAAAATTCCTGGATATAGTATAGAAAGACAGGGTAGAAGTTATGGTAGTGGAGGTGGATGTGCCACTTTAATTAAGGATGGAATAGCTTATAAGAAAAACACAATGAATAAAGAATTAGAATGTGTTAATATAGAAATATTTAATTTAAGAAAACATGGAAATATTAAAATTATAAATTATTGTAAATTATTCATTTCACTATAAAAAGTCTTGATAGTGAAATGTTTAAGGAAATAGCAGGAAAATTACATAGAAGAGAATTATGGTGTGGTGATTTTAATGCACACAATATTTTAGGGGGTAGCAAGAAGACAGATCATAATGGTATCATAGTTGAAGAAATGATGGATGAAAGGTCATTAGTTTATCTTAATAATGGAAAAGGTACAAGAGTAAATATACATAAAAATACAGTTTCATGTCTAAATGTTACATTAATAACTGATCATCTTGTTAGTTCATGTGAATGGGATATTAACAGGAAGTCTACATTAGGGAGTGATCACTTTCCAGTGAGTACAATAATTAATGACAGTATAAATGGGCAAGAAGATTTCATATTAACAAGATGTGTGGGAATAGGAATATATATACCAGAGTTTGAAATTCATATTTCTAAAAGATTATCAGATCACCTATCTGTTTTCGCAGCAGAAATGATGGCAGTTATATTAAGCTTACAGTGGGTAGAGGAGGTTAGACCAGACAGGGTGGTGATATGCACAGATTCTAAAGCAGTTTTAGAAAGTATTAAGAGAGAAGGAAATAATAGGAAAGATTTAGTATTAGAAATTCAGCATAGTTTATTTAGATTATATAGAGGTGGCATTGATGTTTGGTTCTGCTGGGTACCAGCTCATGAAGGGGTTAAAGGAAATGAAAAGGCAGATAAATTAGCAAAAAGGGCTTTAGAAGTGGCAATCACGATTATAATTCCTTTTGAGAAAGGGGAAGGGAAATCATTTATTAAGAGTAAAGAAATGGAAAAATGGCAAAAAAGGTGGAATGAAGATAAGAAAGGGAGAAGATTATATAAAGTACAAAAGTCAGTATTAATTAGAAATATTAACGAGAGAAACAGAAGGGAAGAAATAATAATAACCAGATTAAGAGTAGGTCATACCTATTTAAATGACACTTTATATTTAATAGGGAAGAAAAATAATGATAAATGTGAAGGATGTGGAGAGAAAGAAAATGTAGAACACGTATTAATGAACTGTAGAACATATGAATCTGAAAGGGAGAATTTGAAAAGAATGGTTGGAAGGACAGGTCAAGAATGGAGTCTTAAAGGAATATTAGGAAATGAAGGAAACATAATGGATATTTATAGATTAAGAAAAACATTATTTATTTTTCTTCAAAATACAAGATTGATAAATAGAATTTAATAGATGTAAAGAAATGTTGCTACACACTCGTGTACAGTAGGTGGGGGTATGCACCTTAAAGTTGCTTGCGATCCGCCATAATAGAAAAGAAGAAGAAGAAGAAGACTGCCGCTGTAAGTCCCGCCCTTCTTCCCCGTGTCTGCGGCATTGTTTGTGTAAGCGGGAGAGATCCGCCATGAGAAGGAGTCTGTGTGCTAAGACGGCTATAGTACTGGATACGAACTCGAAACAAGCCCTTTTTCAGATAGAATTGCTGTTTATCATCCGACTTCTAAGCTGGAAGTTGTGAAGTGAGTAAAAAAAGACTGAACTTCAGTTTTTCTGCCGAGCACTGTTAGAGCTAACTCGTTAGCCTCGTTAGCTCTTATTGGCAACTGGTTTCCTCGAAGTTCATCTCGTTCTCCGTTCAGCTGAAGGTAAAGCCTAAATTATAGTATTTTTACTTTGTTCACAATGAAAGCTCATATAATTGAGGTTAAAGCATGTAAAATATGCCTTGTTACATTATCTAGTGCCCCATGGTCCGGACTGAGAGCCACCATATAGTTGTCCCAAACGTGTCGCATTGAGATCGGTGAGCATATTCTGTGCCTATCATTTGGGTTTTTGTTCTGTTTATCACATTTTTGTTGAATAATAGTGTTTATCTGAACTATTTAATTATTCAAATGTAAACTTTTACTGATTTTGGGTAAAATGTAATGTTTGAAAAAATGCTTTTGCAATTTACAGAAAAGTAAATTGACAATGTAGTGAAATTCTGCATTGAGGTAAAAGAGAATTGTTTTATTGCAAATTATTTGATAACAAATTGATGTCAAATATGATGTCTACAGAAACATGATTTAAGGATTAAAGCTAGAACAGCTTAATAAAATTCTATTATTCTGCTGGTCCTGTCTGTTCACAGGTCAGGGTTTTTTTCTATTCTGGATTGTTCCTGAGGTGCATTCCGCCTGTGACTTTGATGGTGAGCCTTCCCACCTGGACTTAGGAAGAACTGGATTCCTTCTTTTCCATTTGGAGTCCTGCTGCACCCCGCGTTGTGGTAGGCGTGTATCACTCACATCTTCACACACAGTTGGTTATGTGTGAGACCACTGACTGACCTTTTTCATTCTTATTGTTTAATCCTGGAATTTTGGATCTGACCGTTTTGGACCAGTTTTTATTTGGGACTTTATAACAAACTGCTGTGTAGGAAATTCTCCTGATGTGAGTGGTGTTGAGTTGAACCTAATCGGAACTGAAATTGATTAATCCGTTGCCTAATACCATTTAGAATTCAGATTACCAGGGTGCACCAAAAAGATTTAAAACTGAGAACTAGCACTTGGCCAAGTGTTGTTATTTCTTGTATTTTATTGTGTGTAATTTTATTTTCATAATTGTGTTTCTTGTACAACTGTTTGTCAGTTTTATGGTTTATGTCACTAAAGCCAGTTGTTCTTTAAATTCATTTAACTGCCTTTGTGTGTCATTTAAACACTCCACCGTGCTCCAATAGCTGAACCTATTGGCCCATTCATCTAATACATATATAATACCCTTCCCATCTGTGTTACATAATATGACCCCCTCCGACATAGACATGAATACGTAGAGCTTCATTAAGCGCTGAGTCCTACGTTGCATCACCGCCATCTTGTACGTGGCAGCAGAGCAATCGGAGCTCCCCAAGTCCTGTGCTGTGTGGACTTGTTTCAACCATTTTACAACACAAACTGGATTCATTGGCACTACCTTTCACAGGTAAGGATGAACGAGCAGAATTACTTAACTTTTCAGCCAGAAACTCGCTTCTAAACAACCGAGAAATATTTCCTATGTCGCTAAATTGGCCCAAAGTAACTGCTGATTGTTAGCGTAGCAGCTAACATTTTCATACTGTTTTCTAATGAGAGAGAGCTGATGAGAAACCGCTGTTTGAGGGGAAGTTCATTAAAGACCAGAGGATTTAGTGAGGAAAAGTCAGTCAGGATCAGAACTGGAGCTGCTGTTCTTCAGTCTCTGTTTCCAAGCTCAGCTTCACCATGTCGGTATTTAGCTATAAAGATGCTACGAGTCAGAGCCCCAACATGCTGAAAATGTTTTTTTTTTTTCTGAATTTGAAGGAAAAATGTTTGTATTTTCTATTTCACTTTTGGACAATTTTTCTTTTATCCTTGGCTTTAGCCTGTGAACCAGGACGTCTCAGAAGTCATTGAGTTCTCCCAGTGTGACCAGCAGACTGAAGCCTGTGACCAGTGTTCCCAGTATAATAAATAAATGTTTTATTCTTTCATTTTTTGTGTGTTCTTACATATCTCAATCTGAAATATTAGTGTATTAATGCAGCTTATGTAATGAAATAAAAAATAATTTACTCTGTTAGAATTATTTTCACTCTTTGCTGTCAATAGCAGAGTTGACGTATACTGTAATATTTTTTCTGGAAAAAGGGTTAGGGTTACCCTAACCCTATCTTTATTGCTGGAGAAAAATATAAAGAAAAGAATAAACTTATTTTGCATTTTAATTGGAAAAACTATTACCCTTGAGTACTTTGAAGGGTGTTGTTGCATTTTCAAGTTGTCTGATTCCTTGGGGTTGTTAGCGTCAACAGTTATGTTTTTGCCCACAAACTTAAAATAACAGCTTGTTAAACTGAGACTGAAACCAAAGTCTTCTGCTGTCTTAAAACAACCATCCACCAAAATGTTATATCTACTCATGTGAAGATCATTTTTAGATCTTTGCAATTCCATCAATTTTGGAAGTATATTTGCTGCTGTTTTTAAACAGTGTTTGTTTGAGACGGTACAGCTACAGCTGTCATAGAAAGCACCACATTCAGAGGTTTTTGTAAGTGGCTAATCTACTGGTACAGGGCCAGAAATATGATATTTTACTTTTTAATCCTTTAATAAAGTGATTTACACAAACAGGTTTCAAAGTTTGCTGTAACAAGCCAAAGCTCAGTTTTTATTTGTTCAATTGTTGCCTGCGCATACATCTTTAAGAAGCAAAATGCAAGTTGTATAACATAGGAGAGCAAGAAAAGTGGTTGAATGAGTAAAACAGCAACATTCAACCAAGGCTTATTCATTATCTCATTGGTTCATTGTCTTCTTGATCCAGTCAAGGTGATCTTTGGTGAGGAAAGCGTACACGCCAGGTTTATTTTTGAGTCCACACCCATCCCCAAAAGATGTAACTCCAACTACAGCTCCATTGCACAGTATTGGCCCACCAGAATCCCCCTACAGAGAGAAGAAATATATAAAATGCAATTTTGTGAAAATCACAGCATTTTAAATTTGCATAAATTGTCACTTACCTGACAGCTGTCAGCTTGGATGTTCCCATTCCACCCAGCACAAATCATGTTGTCAGTTATGGTATGATTGTAAAAAGCCGGTGAGCTGCACTTCTTTCTGCCAACCACAGTCACATTGACTGACATCAAAACATCTGACCCAGCTGCATTCATTTCGGTACTTCCCCATCCAGCCACCATACAGACTGAACCTTCTTCTGGGTCTTTGACAACTTTCGTCAGCTTGAGAGGTTTCACCCATTTGGTTCGCTTCACTGCCTTTTCCAGCTGGAAAGTAAAAATCACACTTATTATATAATAATGTAAAAAAAAAAATTAGTACAGCTAAAATGTTAGTTTTAAATATGCTATTTATGAAGGGTAGTGAGAGGGACCAATTTGAATGAATATTTTTAAGAAAAGATAACAGGAAAGTATTTGAAGAAATTGTTTCAAGACATGGTCTGCACAGAGGCACAGTTGGTAGAACCTTCTTGCCTTGCAGCAAGAAGGTTCTGGGTTTGATTCCTGGCCTGGGGTCTGTTTGCATGGAGTTTGCATGTTCTCCCTGTGCATGCGTGGGTTTTCTCCAGGTACTGCGGCTTCCAAAAACATGATTGTCAGGTTTATTGGTCTCCAAATTCTCCCTAGGTGTGAGTGTGTGTGCATGGTTGTGTGTCCTGTCTGTCTGTCTCTGAGTTGCCCTTCGACAGACTGGTGACCTGTCCAGGGTGACTCCACCTCTCGCCTGAAACGTTAGCTGGAGATGGGCACCAGCAACTCTCCTAACCCCACTAGGGACAAGGATGTACAGAAAATGGATGGATGTTTCAAGACATCAGTAAATGAAAGATAATTAATTGAAAGTAAATTGTGAAATAAGAATCAGCTTGATATAAGTAGAGTCTTAATTTTAAATATGTCCCCTATGTATGAAATGTTATTTTAAACAGATGAAATCATTCCTTTTGGAAAGCAAACTTACCTTGAGCAACATGACATCATTGTCATCTGTATAGGGATTATAATGAGGATGAGGAAAACGCCTCGCCACTCTGAGGATCTGCCTGTACTTTCCTTCAGTGTGGCTTGAGATGGAGTGCACTCCCAGGAATGCAATGCTCATGCTGAGAGAGCGATAACATAGTACCAGTATGGTAAATTTAAGATCTTACAGATTAGAGGTTGCACAATAATGAGATAGTAATGGTTTACTATGTAGATGTAATTAATTATTCTAACATTCTTTCCACTAGATCTATTACTGCTGTATACCAAAACTGATGAATTACACATCATCTTTAATATTTTTTTCATCACAATTGGTATGGAGAAGTTGCAACCCACCTTAACTATACTTTTGAGTATTGAAGGATACATCTATTTATACAAAACAGAACAAAAACTATTTGGCATTATTGCTTCTCTGACTAGCCGCTGCATGAACTTAGAAATGTACATTATTAAAAAAAAATAATTCTAATGAAACTGTGGACTGCTGGTTTTCTTTTACATCTAAACATTATTTAAGTTTGTTGAGAGAGCAAGGCAAAATCAGTCAATGTAACAGCAGATTGCATTTTCCATTTTTAATGCTACTTGAAATGCACGCCAAATGCATATAAATAAGAAAAATGAGAATTGTTCTTACCCCTCGCAGTGCGCAGCAGTCAGAACCCACTTGGAATCAATTAAAGTTCCTCCACAAACTAATTCATGTGATTCCAGCAGAGCCATGAAAGGCAAGGAGTGTGGCTTCACTTCGTTCCCATTGATAATCTCAGAACCATGACCTAACACAGGAAGATATCCAGATACAATTTTTCACACAACAGCATCAAAGGAGACCCTTGATTAGGGGGAAAAATTATGAACAAGAGAATGATAGTATTTAGCAAAATATTACTCACTGGATTTGGCAATAAGGAAAACGGCACCAAGGATGAAAGCAACAAACCCCAACATTTTCTCTTGTCAGTGTCTTTGATCTGCAGACGACTGTGTCCTTCACTCTGCTCTTCCTGCTTTTTATATGTTATCTCTAAGGATGTGGTCTGACCACTAAGATGCCTAATTAAGTAAAAAAATATGTGATCATGAAATTGTGATTCTTTTGCCACACCCTGTATCAAGTTACTGCATGTGGAGCTCAGACCTTGCTGGGACAACAGAAAAAGACCTCTGGTTCCGATAAGATTTAATCCTTGAGATGAGGCCTGTGTGGCCACTCCACTTTAA
>NW_015113977.1:0-2979 GCF_001443285.1 Poecilia latipinna | reverse complement strand
GGGCACCAGCAACTCTCCTAACCCCACTAGGGACAAGGATGTACAGAAAATGGATGGATGTTTCAAGACATCAGTAAATGAAAGATAATTAATTGAAAGTAAATTGTGAAATAAGAATCAGCTTGATATAAGTAGAGTCTTAATTTTAAATATGTCCCCTATGTATGAAATGTTATTTTAAACAGATGAAATCATTCCTTTTGGAAAGCAAACTTACCTTGAGCAACATGACATCATTGTCATCTGTATAGGGATTATAATGAGGATGAGGAAAACGCCTCGCCACTCTGAGGATCTGCCTGTACTTTCCTTCAGTGTGGCTTGAGATGGAGTGCACTCCCAGGAATGCAATGCTCATGCTGAGAGAGCGATAACATAGTACCAGTATGGTAAATTTAAGATCTTACAGATTAGAGGTTGCACAATAATGAGATAGAAATGGTTTACTATGTAGATGTAATTAATTATTTTAATATAACATTCTTTCCACTAGATCTATTACTGCTGTATACCAAAACTAATGAATTACACATCATCTTTAATATTTTTTTCATCACAATTGGTATGGAGAAGTTGCAACCCACCTTAACTATACTTTTGAGTAATGAAGGATACATCTATTTATACAAAACAGAACAAAAACTATTTGGCATTATTGCTTCTCTGACTAGCCGCTGCGTGAACTTAGAAATGTACATTATTAAAAAAAAATAATTCTAATGAAACTGTGGACTGCTGGTTTTCTTTTACATCTAAACATTATTTAAGTTTGTTGAGAGAGCAAGGCAAAATCAGTCAATGTAACAGCAGATTGCATTTTCCATTTTTAATGCTACTTGAAATGCACGCCAAATGCATATAAATAAGAAAAATGAGAATTGTTCTTACCCCTCGCAGTGCGCAGCAGTCAGAACCCACTTGGAATCAATTAAAGTTCCTCCACAAACTGACTCATGTGATGCCAGCAGAGCCATGAAAGGCAAGGAGTGTGGCTTCACTTCGTTCCCATTGATAATCTCAGAACCATGACCTAACACAGGAAGATATCCAGATACAATTTTTCACACAACAGCATCAAAGGAGACCCTTGATTAGGGGGAAAAATTATGAACAAGAGAATGATAGTATTTAGCTAAATGTTACTTACTGGATTTGGCAATAAGGAAAACGGCACCAAGGTTGAAAGCAACAAACCCCAACATTTTCTCCTGTCAGTGTCTTTGATCTGGAGACGAATGTGCCCTTCACTCTGCCCACCTGCTGTTATATGTTATCTCTAAGGATGTGGTCTGACCACTAAGATGCCTAATTAAGTAAAAAAAATATGTGATCATGAAATTGTGATTCTTTTGCCACACCCTGTATCAAGTTACTGCATGTGGAGCTCAGACCTTGCTGGGACAACAGAAAAAGACCTCTGGTTCCGATAAGATTTAATCCTTGAGATGAGGCCTGTGTGGCCACTCCACTTTAAGATCCTTCATTACCAGTCGGTCTGTGTGGAGCCCACGCCATGGATATCTTACCAATGCATCAACCAGTGGTGGAGAAAGTACTCAAACAATGTACTTTAGTAAAAGTACAAGTAAACAGACCTAAATGTACTCTAGTAAAACCATTGGCATCAACCAGGATCTATCTCGATATTGTGCCTCTGTGACTATTAACCAGTATGACCTTGGTGCAAAAGTTAAGTGGATTCTCAATGCCGTCCAAAGACTGTAGCAGTAAGTTAGCCATGATACAAAAACCCACCACATTTATACGATTCTCCAGGAAACCATTATTAAGACCATCAATGTTCTAAGAATAGGAGGCTGTTTATGTTCTTAATTCACTGTAAAAAGACCCAATTTTTATAGTGAAAGTTTTTGTGGATTAAACCACAGTAACACAGAGAGCTTTCTTGGAGTAAGCAGAAATTGATCTCCTTATTGAGGTGGATTCCAGTCCATGAATTCCTGGTTCTGTCTAAATTTTGATTTCACAGTCCATGATTTTCTTTTTGCTGCTTTGTTCCACTTGATTTCCTGGTTTGTTTCATTCAGGCTTGCCTTCATTCTCCCTCGAACATTGTTTTCATGCCATGTCCATGTCACTGTTACTGTATCTTGTCAGCAGCCCTTGGTGTCTTTAAATGGTATTTCTTGCATTTGGCTTTCTGCTGAATGCTCTCCTCACCTCCATTTTTAGGTCCTCCTTAAAACTGAACTTGGCACTGTCCTACTGGGTAATATTTAACCTCTTGGAGTTGTGCACTTGTTGTCTGACTAAAGCTAAAGAATAACAAAAAGATAAACACAAATAAAAAACATAAAATCCCTCATACATGAAGAGTTAATGAGACTAACGGTGGGTCATCTCAGCACAAACTCACTTTTAATTCTTTTGGTAGGGTGTGGATGTTTATGAATATCAATATTTAATAAAGATAGTGATAATAATATCTTAGTCCATGTTATGCAGTGCTGGGAAAAGGGGTGTGCCCATATATTGTGTATTTTTGTCACATTTCTAGCCAATTCTAGAATGATTGATACCGTTGGAAGATTTATGTTTCAGCAGGCCACTTGTGCCATTCTGCAAAAATTTGTCAAAATTACGCCACAGTGAGGTAAAATACTCCGTGTTTTACCTCGCACATAAAAAAAAATAATCACATCAAAAGTCACAAACTCTGTGTTTAGTAATTTCTTTGATGACCAAATATATTAGTGTGTGTTAGAAAATGTGTCAATGACAGGTATTTACTTAAAATACTTTGTAGAGCGTTACTTTCTAAAGTTCGATCCATTCCCTTGTATTAGCTTACTGGCACACAGGCCACATTCAGTATGGTGGACGCTGTGACGTATCACAGCATCGGGTCGACCCGCTCCATGAGGCATCTACGTGTTCATGTCTGGGTAAAATACTGAGTCCCTGTTACTTGTTGACAGTTTCTGCTGTCAAGGGTGACATAGCCAGTTATCGGGTTTA
>NW_015113976.1:237126-238574 GCF_001443285.1 Poecilia latipinna | reverse complement strand
GCTGCAGTTTTTAAAACTCTGAGAAATGGGAAGGAAACACGTAAGAAGAAAAAGAAGAATTCTCGAAACTTCTACTTTTTTCACAGCTAGAAGGCTTCCTGGTTATAGTTGTTCAGCAGGTGTGAGGATGGGACACGCTTGGCTTTACGTGCTGTTCTGTAAGTAAATTTATTCACTTTAAAAATACATGACTGATAAACGGGGCTGTACAGTGGCGCAGTTAGTAGCAGAGTTGCTTTACAAGCTGGCTCAGGGTCTTTCTGCGTGGAGTTTTCATGTTCTCCCTGTGCATGCGTGAGTTCCTACTGTGAATGGGTGTGACTAGTGTGAAGCGCTTTGGGTCCTCTGAACTTGATAAAACAAGTACAAAGCCATTTACTATTTTCCCTGCGATGGACTTGCGACTTGCCCGGAATGTACCCCGCCTTATAATGGATGACTAATAAACTCAATTTTTCTAAATAAGAGTTAATACACATAACATGTGTAATTGAAAAAACAAAACAACAACAAAAAAAAAGATTTTTGAAATGCCTTAAAATACCAGTTTGTCTTTGATAACTTATCCTTTGTTCTGACTTTTTCATAAATGTTTCTTTTTTTGTACAGTGTTCAGCTCAGTCATCAGTGGATTCACCCAAGGTGAGACACATTTCTTGAATGTAAAATAAATGTAATTGTAGCTTCTCTTTAACTGTTGGGGCAAATTGTATTAATAAGTCATTTGTTCACAACAGAAACAAGAAGGTGTAGAAAAACTTTAATTATCTTTATAATAACTTTACCTAATAACCTAAAAAGATTAAGGGGGCATTATGAGACGAGTGTCACCACAAAACCTTCATACACTGGTCCAGTGAATCGGTAGCAGCAATATATTTTATTATCTTTTGGCTTTTTAATCTGAAATCTTTTTATTTTTTGTGTGGTGAACTGTTGCTCTTGTTTGGCTGTTTTCTATTCTTGTACTGCAGACATAGGCGTCTTTTTTTAATGTATGTATATGTTCCTGTCTATATTTGTGAAGGTTGACGTCAAATGTTTGACAGATAAGATTTTAGTTGTTTTGCAGACTAGGTGACAACACAGGAAACTCTGAGAATATAAATGAACATTTAAGAGATCAACACCAATAACTAAACCACGATACCATGAGCTGACAGGAAGCATCTCTGTGTTTAACAAGCTGTTTTAACTCCCATTTTATCACATTCAATCCACTTAACTGTAAAAATGCACAGAAAGCTACAAAAATTCTGTCCACAGCTGAAAATAGTTTTACCAGATGAAAATGGTGCTTTAGTCGCTATTTACCTAAAGAAAATGAAGAGAATAATTGTTACGGCAAATTATTTTGCTCAGTGTTTTTAAAAGTGTAAGTGCAAAAAGTGGATGGTAAAGAGCTATTTATTTGGTGAAAAATGTGAGTGCCAAGCAAAACACAGCCT
>NW_015113976.1:230334-232974 GCF_001443285.1 Poecilia latipinna | reverse complement strand
TGACTAGAATAACACAATGGATCTTAGCTGTGGATGCAGCTTTAGTATTTTTATATAAATTGAGATTTTGTTATAATTTGTAGAGTTTTAGATGATGTGATGAATGAAAGGTTTATGTAACTGTAGGAGTGATGAGACGTCTAACCTCAAAGACTGCTGCATGTTTCTGAGATGTGCGATTTCTCAAATAGAAGACAAAAAGAAACAACATAATGCATCACATTCTGTATAGTACATAATATTCCAACATAAAAGTCACAGTTTGCTAAATTAACCAGATTCATTATTTTTGTGAATGGCATCCTTAACCCTCTTTAAACCAACTGCAAACATAATATTTAACAATCTCTAGTTGAGAATGTATGGAGCCCCTAGAGGGACATTGAAGTGAAAATAAAAATTTAAATTTCTTCTGCGCACCAGATAATATGTGACATGAACAGGACGATATCTGGTTCCACATCAGATGCCATCAGGTGTCTGGTGCACATGAGAACGTTTTTCTTCTTTTTCTTTTTTTCCTTCAGTGTCTCTTTCGGGCCTCTGTTATAATTTGTTGCATTGATTTTAACAGAATATTTATTAATGCATTTACATTTGAAAAAGAGGTAAACGATATCAGAGGCCGCCTGTGGGAAAATATGTTGACATAACTGTCTTTTTGTCAAAATAGTACTTTATTGATTTTGTGTTGAATAATAGATAAATAACCTCTTGTTTATTAATCATGGTCATTTATTAGAACAGGGTGAGAAAGCTACACATAATTCATAAAAGTGGAGGGAGAACATGAAGTTAATGGCAGCAATAACTGTAGATAATGAGTAACTGAGAATAGTGAGACAGTAGCAGAGTATAGATGGTCAGAATCATTAGCTCCTAATTACAGATATAGTTCAGAATAATCTAATAAGTCTGATTATAAGTTTGATCAACTTTGTTTTAATCCTTCCCTGAAAAGTAGTCGAGGTCTGTCGTATTGATTGAAAATTTACATCACATTTTTACATTTATTCACTTTTCACTTCAATGTAAAAATAGAAATTTACAGAAAACTTAATGGGTCTGTCAAGAGCTGAAAAAAGGATTAACCAGAATTAAAAACTGATTTATGCTCCACATGCCTGAAGAAAATGAAGAATTATTCCAGCAGATTATTTCATGCAGTATTATCTGATGTTTCTGTGTGGAACTTTTAAAAAAGTAATGTTATAAATTTAATAAAATGTAAAATGAACATAAGGTGAGACAAATTTTATAGTCCCAAAAGAAACTTGTCTTGGTTTCAGACGCTGGCTGCTGCAAAATCCAAACATCATAACCGTCATATTACATTCACACTTAAAACCACTAAATACATTATAAAATAACGTAGCAGGACATTTTAAAATCTTAGACATCATTGTTTACAGTCATAATGTACAGTTTTTAACATAATATGTTCAGGGATATTTATTTATTTAATACATTATGTAACAAATGTGATTTCCAAGCAAAACTCAACTAAATGGAGTTTAGTTGCTTTGGTTGGTGGAGGATCTAAGTGGAAATAGACAGAGAGCTCTATTTTAGTCTTCATTCAACTTGATGAACTTGATGAATGATGATATATATTTTTTTAAATCAAAAGATATATCAAAAATATATATATATTTTTGTTGACTTAATGTTTCTTTTAAACTAATACATTCATGTTGTTTATGTGAACAGGTCCCATTCAAGCCACTGTGGTCCTGAATCCAAACGGGCCTCTGATATACAAAGGTGAGAAATGTATTCTCCACTGTCGGATCCCAGGAGGAGAAGGAATAAAATGGACATATGAATGGAGACCAACCAGGTTAAATAAACCTGAAACATCCAATGAATACATTAACATACATTCAGCTAATGAGTCTCATAGTGGAGAATACAGCTGCAGAGGAACTAATGGGAGTGACTCAACAGCCTGGAGCGATGTTGTCATATTAACTGTGTGTAAGTTGGTCATAAATCTTTCATATAAAAACATTATTACACATTTTCTAATGTGTTTGATGCAAATAAGTGATAATTAGTTAAAAGATTAAGGTTTTCTTCATTACCAATGTTTGTTCTTTAAACTAGTTTGTCTGATTCTTTGGATTACCAACCCACTTCCTCCTTACAGATACAAAACGACTGATATTTTAATTAAAATATGTTATAGGTTGAGCACAAATGTCTGTTTCCTCCCAGAACTTTCTTAGTTTCAAGGTACAAACCTTTAGTTAAAGGTATATTTTTGACAATTACACAAGAATAGCTAACATAAATAAAAACTAATTTTCTCATTGAGTCATTTCAGAGGGTTTGAGAAAATGAAATATTTCAAAGTTAGAACTGCATGAATTCATTCATAAAATGCAGAAACGCAAGAGGAATAAAATGTTTTACCAACTGTCTGGTAAAACATTTAGAATTCTCTAATTACACTGAGTTATTATATAAGAGATATTTTTCTTTAAACTGAAGCCTTTTATTGACATAGAAAAACTCTCTCCAACAGATAAAGTCTCTGTGTCTCCATCATGGCTGAGTCCTGGAGCCTCAGTGACTCTGAGCTGTGAGGTTCAACATCCACCTGCAGGAACCAGGTTCTTCTGGTATAAAGCTGTTCCT
>NW_015113976.1:227265-228555 GCF_001443285.1 Poecilia latipinna | reverse complement strand
TGAGTAAAAAATGATGTTTTTACATTATTTCTACTGATCCATGAAGTTTATCCTTAACAGTAATTTAAAGTTGTTGGATTCATTATCAATGTAAAAAAGAAATGTTAAAGTTTTATCTTGGTTTTCAAATATTGTTGAATTTATCCAAAGCACAATAAAAACATAAAATGATAAAGTGAAAAGTAAAAGTTTTGGTGTATTTGACAACAACACCCCTCTGACCAAAATCACTAATGAACTGCAGTTTGTCTTTTGAGACAAAGTTTTTGTTGAAGACATTTTGTTTGATTAATTTATTGCTTTGATAAAATGTATATTTGAAACTAAAGACAATAAATAAAGCCATAGATGATTTGGATGTTTCTATATTTATTTTCCAGATCCTCATCCAGCAGCTTCTCTCTCAGTGAATCCTGACAGAGTTCAACACTTCAGATCTGAATCTGTGACTCTGAACTGTGAGGGAAACTCTGCTGAGTGGAGAGTGAAGAGGTTTACAGAAAGAGGAGATCTGTTAGACTGCTCCTACTGGGGGGAAATGAATGAATCTACATGTATCGACATCTTCCTGCTTCATAGTGGAGTTTACTGGTGTGAGTCTGGATCAGGAGAGTTCAGCAACGCAGTGAACATCACTGTACCTGGTGGGTTATGATTTATAAACTTTTTCTTTCAGATTCTTATCTATCCATTTCATATTTATACAGTGCAGAATGTTTCTTATATCTTCATCATTGTAAAACACAATATTTATGAATTACTAATTTTTCACTCCAACAAAAATACAATTTAACTTTTAGAAAAGTAAGAATCATAACATAAAATCAAATGATGATTTTGATGATTGCAACATATGGATTCTTTCTAAAACTGGAGGTTCTGTGTTTTACTTCATGACGGTGTGTAAATGATTATTTATAAGTCACTTTTTAAACATCCACTACAAATAATTTGTCTGAAATCAAAATATATTCTGATTTTTGTAAACGTAAAATATTTTCGTTAATGACATACAGCTCCAAGTTTGAAACTAATGCCTGAAATGTAGCTTTATCTGTTTTACAGACATTAATAATATAATCCTGCTGAGTCCTGTTCATCCTGTGACTGAAGGAGATCCTGTTACTCTGAGCTGCAGAAATAAAACACAACAACTTCTCCCCAACGTGTTTTTCTATCATAATGATAAACTCCTCCATAATGACAGCAGAGAGGAGCTGAAGATCTCTGCAGTGTCAAAGTCAGATGAAGGTTTCTACAAATGTCAACATTCAGGAAAAGATTCACCAA
>NW_015113976.1:220010-221421 GCF_001443285.1 Poecilia latipinna | reverse complement strand
AAATATAAAAACATATTGTCAATCTTTGAAAATTTGCTGTAAAGTTTTCATGGTTAAAATTGTTTTTACAAATGATGACATAAACATGTGTTACGTTCTCACACCTTTTCTTTACAGGAAAGTGGAATCCTGCTGCAGTTTATTCTGAAATCTGATCAGGAATGAATTCAAAAATGCCTGTCAGCTTTCTGGTGGTTCAGATTGAACTGAACTGAGTTTTTGTTATTGTGATATAAAAAGAATTCATATAATCAAATGTTTCTATCAGAAGTCTGTGATAGAACATGAGCTAGCAAACATTTTATGAAACTGATGTAAGTAGCTGTCGAATACAAACATAAGACATGAACAGAAATTGGATCAGATAAAGTTTTGTGTGGACTGAAATTACTTAGCTCAGGTTTTCAAAGTATGTCCTTTAAAGCAGCATTTCTTATGTTTATAGTTGTTCTCTCAACAAGAAAATCAATTTCTGCATTTTATGTGAAGATATATTATTAGCTTAGATGTATATATTATTAGTATGCTGCAATTACAGTTTTGGTTTATTATAATTGCTAATGAAGTACACTTTATTGTTACTTAATGTCTTTGATTCTTCTTCTTTGCCACTTTGTACATTGCATGCTTCATACACACATCAGTAGTGCCAACACATCAGGTACCAGAACACAGAAGGATCCATTACAACACACTTTACAGGTGAAACTAATTACATTGTGCTTTGAATATATTACCACTTTGGTGACACTTTATTTGATGGGGTGTGCATAATAAGACTGACATGACACTGTCATAAACATAACATAAAACCTTTCATCCAACTTTTAAAGCAAATCTTCATTAAAATTGTCATTATTTACTGAATGACACTTTATGATACTGTTGGCATGTTTCAAACAGGAGCGAGGGGGCTGGTGGTGCCCAGGGGCGCAACTACACATTATTCAGGTGGATGCGAAAACATAAATTCTGTCCAGTTACCTTTAAATCAAATCATGTTTATTAAGCACTTTGTGTTGGTAACACACCAGTTTTTGTTGTTGAAAATGTAGCTAGCTCCTCATTAAAAATAACAAAAACAAACTTACATCATGAAGACAATGTGAAGGTTCATCTTCAGAGCTGGTTGGTGATCTGGTGGAGTCAGAGCCTCTTCTGAGACAGAAAAGTCTTTAGTTTCCCAACACCTGATTTCTCTGGCTTCCTCTTTCATTTGTTGAAGACAAAAACATTGATGGACGAGTTAGAACAACAACCTCACAATATCATAGTCTCTCTGTCTTATGGAGCTTAATTAAAACCAGGTTAGTTTATGAATTAAACCAGTGGTCCCCAAACTTTTTCCTGTGAGGGCCACATAACTTTTCCCTTCTCTGGTGGGGGGCCGTAGATTGTTGACAGGGGGGTG
>NW_015113976.1:218252-219497 GCF_001443285.1 Poecilia latipinna | reverse complement strand
CACAGTTCCTGCTAAAGAGCCACCTGGTGGTTGAAGAAAAATCCACATATAAAATGAAAAAAAAAATCTGAATGCTCCCTGGTATTGTTCAGGGGGCCGGACCAAATGTGGAGGCGGGCCGGATCCTGCCCGCGGGCCGTAGTTTGGGGACCCCTGAATTAAAGTATAAGTCGCAACAGCCTACATGCAGTTATAACGTGAAGCTGAATGATTGCTATAGTAATAATCATACAAGTCACAATAAAATTATTATTTATGAAACCAACGTAAGCTATATATCTCTACTGCACTGTTTATAATTAAATGAAGATAATTAATAAGCAAACTTACCACCAGCTAGCAACACGTTAGCAGCCTTCGTCCCTCCGGGCTCCTTTTGTGACACACATTTCATTTCCATCGGTTGTTGTCCCGTTGTGTTGTCGTCTAACTCGGATTAGGACGTCACCAGCTTGAATTTACCAAAATTAGTAACTACTGTCAAGGCCCTCTCTGCTTTGAAGGCAATATTATGCGAGTAAAAATGGCGAATTTGAACAGCGTCTGTTATCTTCCCTGCGTTCAAGTTTTTTCTTCTCTTTGTGGCGTTTTTTAAAAAAACAAAACAAAATGGTACAATACCGCCACCATCTGGTCTGGAGTATGAACTGGAGCTAACGCCGTTGATTTTAAGGTTTTACATCACACATCTGAAAATGGATTGGGTACTTTCTTAAAATTACATCATGATTATCCTTTTTTTATTGTATGCAATTTTAACAAAAATAGTAAAAGATTATTAAGGCACCTAAAAAGACATACTTTTTAGGTGCTTAAAAATATGCCTAAAAATTACATGAAAAGTACTTTAAAGGTGCCTAAAAGACATACTTCTGCATATGTATTAATTAGTTTTATTTTGTAATCAGGTTGCTGCGTGTTGCAGACTTCTGCCCAGGTCCCTCTTGAAAATGAGATCTGGATCTTAACGGGGTTCACCCGGTTAAATAAAGTTATAAAAGGCATACTTCTGCATATGTATTAATTAGTTTTATTTTGTAACCAGGTTGCTGCATGTTGCAGATTTCTGCCCAGGTCCCTCTTGAAAATGAGATGTGGATCTTAACGGGGTTCACCCGGTTAAATAAAGTTAATTAAATAAAGGCATACTTTATTAGCCTAAAGTTTACACCAAGATGTAATTTAAAACATAGTGAAATTAATTTAAAATAGTGTTAAGTGAATTTAAAAAAAAAATCTATTTTG
>NW_015113976.1:210562-215254 GCF_001443285.1 Poecilia latipinna | reverse complement strand
TAATACTTAGTACACTTAAAGTGTACTTTCACAAATGTAAGTATGTTTGAAATATACTTAAGTATACTTTTTTTCACCTGGGAATAAAGGAAGTAGTTTGCACAAGGTATTTGTGCAACTTTATTTTTTTGCAGCCGAAAAACAAGTTTAGTTCAAATTCAAAGTATGTGATTGAGCAATGGTGCACAGCTTTGAAATCCATAAATTCATTCAACAAACCCATCAAATTGAGAACAGTGCACCTTTTGACTTTTCCTGTACTCAGAAAATTATCACCATGATTCTGAAAGCATCCTAAAAGCTGTTGTAGTTAAAAACTCCCCTGCAGCAGATGGGAAGTCTAAATATATTGAGTAAACCTGCAATCAAAGCAACTGCAGTTTTTAAAACTCCAGTAATGGGAAGGAAACACGTAAGCAGCTATAAAGAAGAAGTATTCTGGGAACTTCTCTTTTTTTCCACAAGATAGAAGATTTCCTGGTTATAGTTGTTCAGCAGGTTGAGATGTGAGGATGGGACACGCTTGGCTTCACTTGCTGTTCTGTAAGTAAATGTATTAACTTTAAAAATAGATGATTAGTTAAACTAACGTTTTCTTAAAATGGCTGCTTGTCTCTAAATAAAGAGATAATTTAAGTATCAGCTATATTGTTGTATTAAATTATTTCAGAAATGTTTTTAAATGCCAGTTTTTCCCTGTTATTGTGATTGTCTTTCTTCCTGTTTGATCCATTTTTCTGGCTTTATCCTAAATGTTTGTTTTATTTAGTGTTCAGTTCAGTCATCAGTGGATACACCAAAGGTGAGACACATTTCCTGATTATATCGTCTTGATTTTTCGTGTCTAATAGCCTGTATTAGGTGGCCCAGGACTCCTTCCTGCCAGAGTGGAGCGCCGGACTTAACAACTTGTGACTTTTATCTGTGGGGCAGTTTGAAGGGAAAGGTGTACGCTAATAACCCGAGAGCTTTACAGCAGTTGAAAGACAATATTCGTAATCCAATTCAGAGCATTGGGCCCCAGAGTTGCGTCATGTATATGACAATATGTTAAGGCGTGCCCAAAACTGCATTGACGCACAAGGTGATCATTTCCAGCAATTTCTGTAAAGATTTTGGCATTTCAAGTTCTTTCTTTCTTTACGGAAGGCCGCCAGTAATACGAGAGTAACGAGGGCTACTTTTTTGTGGGCCACCCTGTGTTTATTTGTACAGTATCTCTCGAACTGTTGGTGGAAATTTAAAACTTCTCCTTCTGTTAATAGCAGAAACAAGAAGCTGTTTATGTAGAAAGAGCGCAAGACAGCAATTTCACCCGTTAACCCACAAAGCTCGGACGAAAGAGCCACTATGACGAGACCAGTGTCGTTAGGAAACCTTAAAATGTTGCTAGAGTGAATCAGAAGCTACAATATATTTCATTTTCTTTTATCTTCATCATTTATCAGTAAGAACAAATGTTGGGTTTTCTGACAGAGAGTAACACCAAAGTTCTCCAAAGATCTGGAGACGAAACAAGCCGACAGGATCAAAGATCTTCCACTGTACTGGCGTTAGCTGCTGACCTTTAACCCTTTCACACCTCTCAGCTGCTACATGTTTGTGCTGCTTGTTTCACATCCAACCAACCTGGAGTTTTATTTCCAGGTTTATTTGGAAATAAAACTCCAAACTAATAAGACGAGAGCAAAAGCTGCTCGATATTAACCTGAAAGTTTAGCCAACCTCTCATGCTTGACAAGGTTTCTATTGGTTTGCAGACTGGATGAGAAAACAGGAAACTGTCTGCTGAGGATATAAGCAAACGTTTGTCAGGTTAACACCTCTGCCTATAATAGCACAACCACATTTTAATAAATAAAAAAACATCATTGTGTTTTCAACATGTCTATGTTGATTAAGATTAAGAGTTTTTAAACTCCTATCAGGTTTTAATCTCTTCTCAACCTAAAAATCTGCTGGACAGGAATTGAATATGTTGATGTTTTGAGTTAATTGGTTGAGTTGGTCTGTAATGGCAGTGTGGGTACAGCTTCAATCCTGTGAGGTTTGCATTTTCACATTTGTTAATGTGAAAATATGATTAACATGAAACAAATGCATTCCCGTTTAGTCTGATCTACTGTAGTGACAAAGCTAGACAGGAATGACTAGAATAACACAATGGATCTTAGCTGTGGATGCAGCTTTAGTATTTTTATATAAATTGAGATTTTGTTATAATTTGTAGAGTTTTAGATGATGTGATGAATGAAAGGTTTATGTAACTGTAGGAGTGATGAGACGTCTAACCTCAAAGACTGCTGCATGTTTCTGAGATGTGCGATTTCTCAAATAGAAGACAAAAAGAAACAACATAATGCATCACATTCTGTATAGTACATAATATTCCAACATAAAAGTCACAGTTTGCTAAATTAACCAGATTCATTATTTTTGTGTATGGCATCCTTAACCCTCTTTAAACCAACTGCAAACATAATATTTAACAATCTCTAGTTAAGAATGTATGGAGCCCCTGGAGGGACATTGAAGTGAAAATAAAAATTTAAATTTCTTGTGCTCATCAGATAATATGTGACATGAACAGGACGATATCTGGTTCCACACAAGATGCTATCAGGTGTCTGGTGCACATGAAAAAGTTTTTCTTCTTTTTCTTTTTTTCCTTCAGTGTCTCTTTCGGGCCTCTGTTATAATTTGTTGCATTGATTTTAACAGAATATTTATTAATGCATTTACATTTGAAAAAGAGGTAAACGATATCAGAGGCCGCCTGTGGGAAAATATGTTGACATAACTGTCTTTTTGTCAAAATAGTGGTTTATTGATTTGCTGCTGAATAATAGATAAATAACCTCCTGTTTATTAATCATGGTCATTTATTAGAACAGGGTGAGAAAGCTACACATAATTCATAAAAGTGGAGGGAGAACATGAAGTTAATGGCAGCAATAACTGTAGATGATGAGTAACTGAGAATAGTGAGACAGTAGCAGAGAATAGATGGCCAGAATCATTAGCTCCTAATTACAGATAAAGTTCAGAATAATCTAATAAGTCTAATTATAAGTTTGATCAACTTTGTTTTAATCCTTCCCTTAAAAGTAGACGAGGTCTGTCGTATTGATTGAAAACTTTCATCACATTTTTACATTTATTCACTTTTCATTTAAATGTAAAAACAGAAATTTACAGAAAACTTAATGGGTCTGTCAAGAGCTGAAAAAAGGATTAACCAGAATTAAAAACTGATTTATGCTCCACATGCCTGAAGAAAATGAAGAATTATTCCAGCAGATTATTTCACGCAATATTATCTGATGTTTCTGTATGTAACTTTAAAAAAGTAATGTTATAAATTTAATAAAATGTAAAATGAACATAAGGTGAGACAAATTTTGTAGTCCCAAAAGAAACTTGTCTTGTGTACAGACACTGGCTGCTGCAAAATCCAAACATCATAACCGTCATATTACATTCACACTTAAAACCACTAAATACATTATAAAATAAGGAAATAGAAGATAAAATAACGTAGCAGGACATTTTAAAATCTTAGACATCATTGTCTACAGTCATAATGTTCAGTTTTTAACATAATATGCTCAGGGATATTTATTTATTTAATGCATTATGTAACAAATGTGATTGTCAAGCAAAACTCAACTAAATGGAGTTTAGTTGCTTTGGCTGGTGGAGGATCTAAGTGGAAATAGAGAGAGAGCTCTATTTTAGTCATCATTCAACTGTAGTTCAACAGGACAAAATTGTTTTTGTTGACTTAATGTTTCTTTTAAACTAATACATTCATGTTGTTTATGTGAACAGGTCCCATTCAAGCCAATGTGGTCCTGTATCCAAACTGGCCTCTGATATACAAAGGTGAGAGAGTTATTCTCCAGTGTCGGATCCCAGGAGGTGAAGGAATAAAATGGACGTATGAATGGAGACCAACCAGGTTAAATGAACCTGTAACATCCAATAAATACATTAACTTACTTCCAGCTAATGAGTCTCATAGTGGAGAATACAGCTGCAGAGGAACTAATGGGAGTGACTCAACAGCCTGGAGCGATGCTGTCGTATTAACTGTGTGTAAGTTGGTCATAAATATTTCATATAAAAACATTATTGCACATTTTCTAATGTGTTTGATGCAAATAAGTGATAATTAGTTAAAATATTAAGGTTTTTTCATTATCAATGTTTGTTCTTTAAACTAGTTTGTCTGATTCTTTGGATTACCAACCCACTTCTTCCTTACAGATACAAAACTACTGATATTTTAATTAAAATATATGTTATAGGTTGAGCACAAATGTCTGTTTCCTCCCAGAGCTTTCTTAGTTTTAAAGGAACAAACCTTTAGTTAAAGGTATATTTGACAGTTATACAAGAATAGCTAACATAAATAAAAACAAATTTTCTCATTGAGTCATTTCTGAGGGTTTGAGAAAATGAAATATTTCAAAGTTAGAACTGCATGAATTCCTTTATAAAATGCAGAGGAATGTGTTAGAGGAATAAAATGCTTTACCAACTGTCTGGAAATAATCTGAGTTCTCTAATTACACCGAGTTTCTGACAGTGTGTTGAGATATTTTTCTTTAAACTGAAGCCTTTTATTGACATAGAAAAACTCTCTCCAACAGATAAACTCTCTGTGTCTCCATCATGGCTGAGTCCTGG
>NW_015113976.1:205765-207319 GCF_001443285.1 Poecilia latipinna | reverse complement strand
TGAGGTTCAACATCCACCTGCAGGAACCAGGTTCTTCTGGTATAAAGCTGTTCCTGATCCATCAAACATCTTCTACAACTATGAGCTGCTGCCTGGCAGCTCCAATGGGACTGATGAGAACGTCTACATTGTTCATGGACTCAATAACACAGCAGGTTATGTGTGTGAAGCAGGAAGTGGAAAACCAACTAACAGAAATCCAACTTTTGTCTGGTCAGCAGGTCAGTTTATCTGTGTGTCTCCACTCAGTGAATAAAAAATGATGTTTTTACATTATTTCTGCTGATCCATGAACTTTATCCTTAACAGTAATTTAAAGTTGTTGGATTCTGTAAAAGCACAGTAGGAGGACCCGAAATCAGCCACGAGACAGGAGTGAGCAGAAAACTTTGGATCTTTATTAGAGATAGCTAAGAACGGCACACTGGATCGACAGCTGTACAGGCTAGGAGATTGTGCATGGGGTCGGGGGGAGAAGCGCTGATGCAGGGCAGCGTACTCACAAAGTAGAATCAGAGGTAATAAGTCCAGATCCAAGTTCTTGGTCGGCCGGGCCGAGGTCATACACAAAGGGGAAGAGAGCAGAGTCCGAGGGAGTGGGCGTGAGCGGCGTCAAAGTAACAGGCTAGGTAGAGATCCGGGTAGGCAAAACAGCAGTCCGACAAGGGTAAGGCAAAAGGGGCAAATCCAGAGAACAAGAGTGAGGCAGTAACACAGAGGTCGTGAAGGGAGAACTAGAAACTACTTGCTGAAAGCGTTCAATAATCTGGCAGTGGGTAGGTTACTGAGGGAGGCTTAAGAAGGGAAGCAATCAGGGAGCGACACAGCTGCAGGGAATAAGGGAGATGAGGGACATGACATGGATGGTCTCAAAACAAACACACCGGCCACATGACACCATTACAGGATTCATTATCAATGTAAAGAAAACATTTCAAAATTTACTTTGGTTTATATTTCCAGATATTGTTTCATTAAAAATGCAAAGCAGCAATAAAACATAACAAAATGAAAAGGTGAAAACAGTTGAAGGATTTGAAAAATTGTGGATCACTTATGAATACTGCAGTTTTTTTCTTACTTGAGACAAGTTTTTGTCGAAGATATTTTGTTTGATTCATTGCCATTATAATATTGATATTTGACACTAAAGACAATAAATAAAGTCAGATAATTCGGATGATCTTGTTTCAGCTTTATTCTAGATTAAATGTATATATATTTTCCAGATCCTCGTCCAGCAGCTTCTCTCTCAGTGAATCCTGACAGAGTTCAACACTTCAGATCTGAATCTGTGACTCTGAACTGTGAGGGAAACTCTGCTGAGTGGAGAGTGAAGAGGTTTACAGAAACAGATTCAGTGTTAGACTGCTACATCTGGGGGAGAATGAATGGATCTACATGCACCATCAAGATGAACCAGCCTCATAGTGGAGTTTACTGGTGTGAGTCTGTATCAGGAGAGTTCAGCAATGCAGTGAACATCACTATACATGGTGGGTTGTGATTTATAAACTTTTTCTTTCAGATTTGTATCTATACTATAGATTTCAT
>NW_015113976.1:197888-204245 GCF_001443285.1 Poecilia latipinna | reverse complement strand
CTGATATACAAAGGTGAGAATATTTATCTCCAGTGCAAGATCACAGGAGGAGAAGGAACAAAGTGGACGTATGAATGGAGACCAACTAGGTTAAATAAACCTGAAACATCCAATGAATACATTAACATACATTCAGCTAATGAGTCTCATAGTGGAGAATACAGCTGCAGAGGAACTAATGGGAGTGACTCAACAGCCTGGAGCGATGCTGTCATATTAACTGTGTGTAAGTTGGTCATAAATCTTTCATATAAAAACATTATTGCACATTTTCTAATGTGTTTGATGCAGATAAGTGATAATTAGTTAAAAGATTAAGGTTTTTTCATTATCAATGTTTGTTCTTTAAACTAGTTTGTCTGATTCTTTGGATTACCAACCCACTTCCTCCTTACAGATACAAAACGACTGATATTTTAATTAAAATATGTTATGGGTTGAGCACAAATGTCTGTTTCCTCCCAGAACTTTCTTAGTTTTAAAGGTACAAACTTTTAGTTAAAGGTATATTTGACAATTACACAAGAATAGCTAACATAAATAAAAACAAATTTTCTCATTGAGTCATTTCTGAGGGTTTGAGAAAATGAAATATTTCAAAGTTAGAACTGCATGAATTCCTTCATAAAATGCAGAGGAATGTGTTATAGGAATAAAATGTTTTACCAACTGTCTGGAAATAATCTGAGTTCTCTAATTACACTGAGTTATTAGATAAGAGATATTTTTCTTTAAACTGAAGCCTTTTATTGACATAGAAAAACTCTCTCCAACAGATAAACTCTCTGTGTCTCCATCATGGCTGAGTCCTGGAGCCTCAGTGACTCTGAGCTGTGAGGTTCAACATCCACCTGCAGGAACCAGGTTCTTCTGGTATAAAGCTGTTCCTAAACCATTAAACATCTTCTACAACTATGAGCTGCTGCCTGGCAGCTCCAATGGGACTGATGAGAACGTCTACATTGTTCATGGACTCAATAACACAGCAGGTTATGTGTGTGAAGCAGGAAGTGGAAAACCAACTAACAGAAATCCAACTTTTGTCTGGTCAGCAGGTCAGTTTATCTGTGTGTCTCCACTCAGTGAGTAAAAAATGATGTTTTTACATTATTTCTACTGATCCATGAAGTTTATCCTTAACAGTAATTTAAAGTTGTTGGATTCATTATCAATGTAAAAAAGAAATGTTAAAGTTTTATCTTGGTTTTCAAATATTGTTGAATTTATCCAAAGCACAATAAAAAACATAAAATGATAAAGTGAAAAGTAAAAGTTTTGGTGTATTTGACAACAACCCCCCCTCCGACCAAAATCACTAATGAACTGCAGTTTGTCTTTTGAGACAAAGTTTTTGTTGAAGACATTTTGTTTGATTAATTTATTGCTTTGATAAAATGTATATTTGAAACTAAAGACAATAAATAAAGCCATAGATGATTTGGATGTTTCTATATTTATTTTCCAGATCCTCGTCCAGCAGCTTCTCTCTCAGTGAATCCTGACAGAGTTCAACACTTCAGATCTGAATCTGTGTCTCTGAGCTGTGAGGGAAACTCTGCTGAGTGGAGAGTGAAGAGGTTTATAGAAACAGGAAAACTGTCAGACTGCTCCATCTGGGGGACAATGAATGGATCTACATGCACCATCAACATGAACTGGTCTGATAGTGGAGTTTACTGGTGTGAGTCTGGATCAGGAGAGTTCAGCAATGCAGTGAACATCACTGCACATGGTGGGTGATGATTTATAAACTTTTTCTTTCAGATTCTTATCTATCCATTTCATATTTATACAGTGCAGAATGTTTCTTATATCTTCATCATTGTAAAACACAATATTTATGAATTACTAATTTTTCACTCCAACAAAAATACAATTTAACTTTTAGAAAAGTAAGAATCATAACATAAAATCAAATGATGATTTTGATGATTGCAACATATGGATTCTTTATAAAACTGGAGGTTCTGTGTTTTACTTCATGACGGTCAAATTGAGTTGTTTTAAATGCACAAGATCATTTGTGTATAAGTGATTGTTTATAGGTCATTTTTTTAAACATCCACTACGTATAATTAGTCCAAAATCAAAATATGTTCTGATTTATGTAAATGTAAAATCTTTTCTTCAATGACATACAGCTCCAACTTTGAAACTAATGCCTGAAATGTAATTTTATCTGTTTTACAGACATTAATAATATAATCCTGCTGAGTCCTGTTCATCCTGTGACTGAGGGAGATCCTGTTACTCTGAGCTGCAGAGATAAAAAACAACAACTTCTCTCCAATGTGTTTTTCTATCATAATGATAAACTCCTCCATGACAGCAGAGAGGAGCTGAAGATCTCTGCAGTGTCAAAGTCAGATGAAGGTTTCTACAAATGTCAACATTCAGGAAAAGATTCACCAAGGAGCTGGATGTCTGTTAGAGGTGAGGAGGATTTTAAAGACTTCATGTGTCTTCTTTGGTGAATCCATTTAGTTGTTTGGGGAGAAAATTGTGGATCTTTTTGAGGGAGTGATGCAGATGTTTTTCCATTTCCATTCCTTTTTAATGTTTCTTATTTCCAGTAACTGTATCCAGTCCTGTCAGCTCTTCATTTCGTGTGATGTTGATCGTTGGACCAGTTGTTGGAGTCGTTCTCTTTATTCTCTTTATTCTCATCATTCTCCTGCTGTCATGGTGGCGCTGCAGTCGGTCCAAATGTGAGACTTTTTTCTTCTCATACTGTTGTGGGATGTGAAGTGATACATAAAAATCAAGTGATTTTAATTTATTTGGCTGTTTTAACAAAACTGAGGATAAATTCACCATAATGCAACAAGTTTACTTTGTTCCCCTCATCCACAGATTCATGGTGCATCAGGTCAGTAAACTGATATTTACTTTTCTCAACAATCCTGCAGTGAATTTAATTTCAGTTTAATTTTTCCATAATTTAGGTCAGAGGTCAGCAGTCAGAGCTCCTCCACAAATCAAGGACTCAACCAGGCAGAGACTCAAGTTTACAGCTCTCTGCTTTATGGTTAGTAACTCTGTTGTTTTTACAGAGTGTATTCTCCTGCTACTCCCTGGGGATTTTTCAAACTTTTTAACCTGAACTATAGGAAAATACTAAATTTTCAAATTACAACTGTATCATAAACTTGTAGGGTTACATGAAGCTTCTGTTAGGTTATACTGGTTACAGACTGAATATTAATCTGCTTAAATTCATGCTATAATTTTAACCTTGACCGTTTTATTATTTTGCAGGTGATACTTCTGAGTATGAAACAATCCAGCCAGCCTCTAACAATAGTAAGATTTATTTCTTGAAGCCGTTTCAACAGCTGTCTGGGTAGAAATGGTTTGAAATTAAACACACAAATAAATGAATCCAAGTACTCAGCTAACGAGCTTCACTACGTTGAAAAGCACATTAAACACAAATAAATTAATGTATTTAGACTTTAGATATGGAAGATAATAATAAAATAATATTCATCCACCTATACCTGGGTTTAGGTTTCCTTCTCCATGTCTTGTTGTTATTTTAGACCAGTATCTGTACCAGAGCTGGTTATAGGCTGGTTACATTTGACCAACCAGTAAAATGTAACCAACACTCTAGTTTAAGAATGTTTTTCAGTGTTGGTCCTACTGTACTAAACATAATAGTTGATGCTTTGCTCGCTTCGACTCAGACACATTTTTTTTCTGCACAATTAATCTGCTTTGGGAACTTTGTTGTTTTTGCTTCCTCCTGTTCTCTTAAGGAAAACATTTGTTATACAGATTATATCCATCTGTACATTTTATTTTATTAATTTTATGCCTTCTTCACCTTAAATATTCTTGTTTGTTATTTCTGATGATTGACAGGGAGGCCTGTTAACCCAGAGGACGATCACATTTACACAAATTTGAACAACAGAAAACAAAGGTAGGTGATTTCAGCTGCGGCTCCAGTTAATNTTTTATTATTTTGCAGGTGATACTTCTGAGTATGAAACAATCCAGCCAGCCTCTAACAATAGTAAGATTTATTTCTTGAAGCCGTTTCAACAGCTGTCTGGGTTGAAATGGTTTGAAATTAAACACACAAATGTTTCATTAATAAATGAATCCAAGTACTCAGCTAACGAGCTTTACTACTTTGAAAAGCACATTAAACACAAAGAAATTCATATATTTAGACTTTAGATATGCAAGATAATAATAAAATAATATTCATCCACCTATACCTTGGTTTACTTTTCCTTTTCCATGTCTTGTTGTTATTTTAGACCTTTTGCCAGTATCTGTACCAGAGCTGGTTATAGGCTGGTTACATTTGACCAACCAGTAAAATGTAACCAACACTCTAGTTTAAGAATGTTTTTCAGTGTTGGTCCTACTGTACTAAACATAATAGTTGATGCTTTGCTCGCTTCGACTCAGACACATTTTTTTTCTGCACAATTAATCTGCTTTGGGAACTTTGTTGTTTTTGCTTCCTCCTGTTCTCTTAAGGAAAACATTTGTTATACAGATTATATCCATCTGTACATTTTATTTTATTAATTTTATGCCTTCTTCACCTTAAATATTCTTGTTTGTTATTTCTGATGATTGACAGGGAGGCCTGTTAACCCAGAGGACGATCACATTTACACAAATTTGAACAACAGAAAACAAAGGTAGGTGATTTCAGCTGCGGCTCCAGTTAATGTTTTCTCTGAAATGTGACCTCATACCAGCTCTACTACATGCTATTAAAACTCAACATGCTGTTCAGACAATCATTTTCCCTTTTAGCATCTACATGCTACAAGTAGAAACCATCAGAATCTGTCAGATCAGAAAACCAGCTGAGGACTTTTAGAGTTCTAGATAACAGACTTTCATCTGCATGAATAGTTTGTTTTGTCTGTGGATAAATGTTGCTTGTTGTTGATTGGATGAGAAATTATGGTGATTTGTTTTCAACATAACGTAGAACTACTCGGCTGATTTCAGTTCATCACAGCTTCTGCATCTTCAAACCAAATAATATCTCCTGCAGATGATCGTTGTGCTCTAAAAATACTGAGATCTGGTTTTTATTTTAGAATCCATTGAATGCTAAAAGTCACTATAGTGAGAAGAAAACAACAAGGTATGTGAACTCTGCATTGAGATGAATTTGTAAATATTCAATGTCATTTCATAGAATTTATAATAAGTAATTTGTTAAATATATATATATATATATATGTAATATATATATATAGTATTGACTTTCATATTCAGGTAAAATTTGCTGCTACTTTATAATATAGAGTAAAATATAAAAACATATTGTCAATCTTTGAAAATTTGCTGTAAAGTTTTCATGGTTAAAATTGTTTTTACAAATGATGACAAAATGTGTTACATTCTCACACCTTTTCTTTACAGGAAAGTGGAATCCTGCTGCAGTTTATTCTGAAATCTGATCAGGAATGATTTCAAAATGCCTGTCAGCTTTCTGGTGGTTCAGATTGAACTGAACTGAGTTTTTATAATAGCAACATAAAAAAAAAATCCCACATCCTCAAATGTTTCTAACGTTCTTTAAAAATGCAGCACTTCTCATGTTTATAGCTGTTCTCTGAACAAGAAAATCCATTTCTATGCTTTGTGTAAAGATATATTATTAGCACTGTTTATTTTATTTGCATCCAGAAAAAAAACATATTCCTTAGATATAAAAATATTTTTATGTATTTTTATTTTTGACCATTTTTAGGTCCATACTTTTTGTTTTAACTTGTAGATTTCTCCATATATTGTTGTTACATCTCTTCCATTTAATTAAAAACTCACTGGATGTATGTTTATGCAACGTGATATACAAAATCATACATAAACAACAACTTAAGAAGCGTTGATGCAATGGTAGAGTTTCACAAAGAGCAGTTTTAAAGAGACAGGCACCCAATTTCAAGGCTTTTCAAATCATATTTGATATATACAGTATTCTTATAACGTGGAATTACTGGATGATCATTTATGTTCTCTATTACACATTTAAAAGATATTTAGCTCTACTAAGGAAAAGTAATGCTATAAGACAATATTAAATTCTGTCTTTTGGAAATAAACATAGATTTGTATTATACTGGAGTCTAAGAACTGTGGATTTTTTAATAACTTTTCTTTGCTCTGTTCATGTAATGTTTGTTGTTTCCTATTTCTACAATGCTGAAGACAAAAGATGGGAATAATTGGCTGTTAATAGGTGAAAAAATAAACGGTGTTTCTTCTTAGATTAAGCATTAGAAACAGCTGAGCTGTCTTTATTCATTACTTTTTTTTTACAAACATATTACATTTAATAAATGTGTCACATTTTAATGTATATTTTGTGTT
>NW_015113976.1:191788-195567 GCF_001443285.1 Poecilia latipinna | reverse complement strand
GCTAAAAGAGTCACTATAGTGAGAAGAAAACAACAAGGTATGTGAACTCTGCATTGAGATGAATTTGTAAATATTCAATGTCATTTCATAGAATTTATAATAAGTAATTTGTTAAGTGACTATATGTATTTAAATATATACATATTTTTTGTATTTGACTTTCATATCCAGAGGTAAAAATTTGCTGCTACTTTATAATATAGAGTAAAATATAAAAACATTGTCAATCTTTGAAAATTTGCTGTAAAGTTTTCATGGTTAAAATTGTTTTTACAAATGATGACAAAATGTGTTACGTTCTCACACCTTTTCTTTACAGGAAAGTGGAATCCTGCTGCAGTTTATTCTGAAATCTGATCAGGAATGAAATCAAAATGCCTGTCAGTTTTCTGGTGGTTCAGATTGAACTGAACTGAGTTTTTATAATAGCAACATCAAAAATGCAGCACTTCTCATGTTTATAGTTGTTCTCTGAACAAGAAAATCCATTTCTATGCTTTGTGTAAAGATATATTAGCACTGTTTGTTTTATTTGAATCCAGAAAAAAAACATAATTGGATATAAAAATATTTTTATGTATTTTTATTTTTGACCATTTTTAGCTCCATAGTTTATGTTTTACCAGGACACATTTGGTAACTTGTAGATTTCTCCATATATTGTTGTTACATCTCTTCCATTTAATTAAAAACTCACTGGATGTATGTTTATGCAACGTGATATACAAAATCATACATAAACAACAACTTAAGAAGCGTTGATGCAATGGTAGAGTTTCACAAAGAGCAGTTTTAAAGAGACAGGCACCCAATTTCAAGGCTTTTCAAATCATATTTGATATATACAGTATTCTTATAACGTGGAATTACTGGATGATCATTTATGTTCTCTATTACACATTTAAAAGATATTTAGCTCTACTAAGGAAAAGTAATGCTATAAGACAATATTAAATTCTGTCTTTTGGAAATAAACATAGATTTGTATTATACTGGAGTCTAAGAACTGTGGATTTTTTAATAACTTTTCTTTGCTCTGTTCATGTAATGTTTGTTGTTTCCTATTTCTACAATGCTGAAGACAAAAGATGGGAATAATTGGCTGTTAATAGGTGAAAAAATAAACGGTGTTTCTTCTTAGATTAAGCATTAGAAACAGCTGAGCTGTCTTTATTCATTACTTTTTTTTTACAAACATATTACATTTAATAAATGTGTCACATTTTAATGTATATTTTGTGTTTTATTTGTTTGTAAAAAAGAAAACACCAACACCAATGTGAGGTCCTGCTGTCAGTTTCAGCACTGGACAGCTCCCACAATGCAACACTGCTGTGACTGCAGAGGAATGTCTTTATTTCACTAACACTGTTCAGAGGAGAAACATTCACGTCACATTCAACATGTGGTTTTAACGCATTAATGTAACGTAGATGCCTCATATGAAGCTCATATAGGTTTATAGTAGCCGCAATGAACAGGGCGCGAGAGGGCAGGCGCCAGATACGCCGTTCCTGCGCCTTGGTCTCGCGCTCTGTCGCGGCTCGTGGTCGCGCATCTCTGCGCGGATCGCGCACGCTGCCTTTCACTCAAACTGGATCATTTAGAGATATTTACAAGATAATAACTTACTTTCAGAGAAAACGGAGGAACGGGAACCAAGGTAAGCGTCAAGTCTAAACGTCACGTTGCTCGATCGTGCTTAACTCAAAGCTTTCAAGGCGGAAGTCACACAGAAAGGTAGCAGTATTGTCAGATTTGATGTAATCTCATTGGTTTCTGTCAAAGATGTCGTATCTCTTTAATCTTCTCCCTTAGTCTTTCTCCAGTGTGACCCTGTAAATTGTTCACAACTAATATTGACTTCAATAAAGTCGGATGCTATGCCTAAAAAACACGCATCAAATTCAAAGTAGTGCAGTCCTTCATTGTTCTAATTGTCACCATGACTCTACACACAGACCACAGCACCATTAATGTTGTCATAGGTTACATCTATTTTTCAGACCTCACACGTAGCATCATCTCGCTACGAGGGCAGTGGACAGGAAGTATAAATGTATTGAGTAACTGCTGCGGTCTGAGCTGCTGCAGTTTTTAAAACTCTGAGTAATGGAGAGGAAACACGTAAGAAGAAGAAAAAGAAAAAGAAGAAGAAGAAGAAGAAGACTCGAAACTTATTTTTTTCACAAGCTAGAAGGCTTCCTGGTTATAGTTGTTCAGCAGGTCGAGATGTGAGGATGGGACACGCTTGGCTTTACGTGCTGTTCTGTAAGTAAATTTATTCACTTTAAAAATACATGACTAATAAACGGGGTTGTACAGTGGTAGCAGTTAGTAGCAGAGTTGCTTTACAACCCGTCTCAGGGTCTTTCTGCATGGAGTCCCTGTGCAGGCGTGGGTTCCCTCCGGGTCCTATTTGGCCCACAGTCCGGGTTGTTGGTTCGATCCCCGCTCCACTCGCCTCTATCGTTGACACTTCTCCCGCCTTGCCTGGTGACGTGTCAGAGGGCCCGGTGGCGCCGGTGCATGGCATACCAGTTTGTCTTTGTTAACTTATCCTTTGTTCTGACTTTTTTGTAAATGTTTCTTTTTTTGTACAGTGTTCAGCTCAGTCATCAGTGGATTCGCCCAAGGTGAGACACATGTCTTGAATGTAAAATAAATGTAATTGTAGCTTCTCTTTAACTGTTGGTGCAAATTGTATTAATAAGTCATTTGTTCACAACAGAAACAAGAAAGTGTAGAAAAACCTTAACTAGCCTCGTAACAACTTTACCTAATAACCCAAAAAGATTAAGGGGGCATTATGAGACGAGTGCCACCACAAAACCTTCATACACTGGTCCAGTGAATCGGTACCAGCAATATATTTTATTATATTTTCTGAATCTGAAATCTTTTTTATTTTTTGTGTGGTGAACTGTTGCTCTTGTTTGGCTGTTTTCTATTCTTGTACTGCAGACATACGCGTCTTTTTTTAATGTATGTGAATGTTCCTGTCAATATTTGTGAAGGTTGACGCCAAATGTTTGACCGATAAGATTTTAGCTGTTTTGCAGACTGAGTGACAACACAGGAAACTCTGAGAATATAAATGAACATTTAAGAGATCAACACCAATAATTAAGCCACGATACCATGAGCTGACAGGAAAGCATCTCTGTGTTTAAAAAGCTGTTTTAACTCCCATTTTATCACATTCTGTCCACTTAACTGTAAAAATGCACAGAAAGCTACAAAAATTCTGTCCACAGCTGAAAAATGTTTTACCAGATGAAAATGTTGCTTTAGTCGCTATTTACCTAAAGAAAATGAAGAGAATGATTGTTATAGCAAATTATTTTGCTCAGTGTTTTTAAAAGTGTAAGTGAAAAAAGTGGATGGTAAAGAGCTATTTATTTGGTGAAAAATGTGAGTGCCAAGCAAAACACAGCCTGTTATGATGTTATTTTAATTTGTTGTGAAGGTTTGAATTGGTTCTTAAATGAGTTGGTTTATGGTTAGAACAAGGAAATAAGTCAGTCACTGGTAATAGTGTTGATGTGGTGGAAGAGGGACAAGAATGGAGATGAGCTGCCTGATGAACTTCTGTTTAGGGCCTCATAAAACCCACTGTGACCCTGAGACCAAGCTGGCCTCTCATATACAAAGGTGAGAAAGTTGTTCTCCGGTGTGAGATCCCAGGAGGAGAAGGATCTCAGTGGATGTATGAATGGAGAACAGCCAGGTTAAATGAAGGTCAAACATCCAATGAAAACATTACCATAGCTTCAGTT
>NW_015113976.1:185154-189577 GCF_001443285.1 Poecilia latipinna | reverse complement strand
TATATTTTATTATATTTTCTGAATCTGAAATCTTTTTTATTTTTTGTGTGGTGAACTGTTGCTCTTGTTTGGCTGTTTTCTATTCTTGTACTGCAGACATACGCGTCTTTTTTTAATGTATGTGAATGTTCCTGTCAATATTTGTGAAGGTTGACGCCAAATGTTTGACCGATAAGATTTTAGCTGTTTTGCAGACTGAGTGACAACACAGGAAACTCTGAGAATATAAATGAACATTTAAGAGATCAACACCAATAATTAAGCCACGATACCATGAGCTGACAGGAAAGCATCTCTGTGTTTAAAAAGCTGTTTTAACTCCCATTTTATCACATTCTGTCCACTTAACTGTAAAAATGCACAGAAAGCTACAAAAATTCTGTCCACAGCTGAAAAATGTTTTACCAGATGAAAATGTTGCTTTAGTCGCTATTTACCTAAAGAAAATGAAGAGAATGATTGTTATAGCAAATTATTTTGCTCAGTGTTTTTAAAAGTGTAAGTGAAAAAAGTGGATGGTAAAGAGCTATTTATTTGGTGAAAAATGTGAGTGCCAAGCAAAACACAGCCTGTTATGATGTTATTTTAATTTGTTGTGAAGGTTTGAATTGGTTCTTAAATGAGTTGGTTTATGGTTAGAACAAGGAAATAAGTCAGTCACTGGTAATAGTGTTGATGTGGTGGAAGAGGGACAAGAATGGAGATGAGCTGCCTGATGAACTTCTGTTTAGGGCCTCATAAAACCCACTGTGACCCTGAGACCAAGCTGGCCTCTCATATACAAAGGTGAGAAAGTTGTTCTCCGGTGTGAGATCCCAGGAGGAGAAGGATCTCAGTGGATGTATGAATGGAGAACAGCCAGGTTAAATGAAGGTCAAACATCCAATGAAAACATTACCATAGCTTCAGTTACTGAGTCTCACAGTGGAGAATACAGCTGCAGAGGAACAAGTGGCGATGGCTCAACATCCTGGAGCGATGTTGTCGTATTAACTGTGTGTAAGTTGGTCATAAATATTGCATATATTTGAAATAAATACTACAAGTTTTTCAATGTGTTTGGTATGAGTAAGTGATGAGTATGTTTTTCTAAAACTATGTTTACATAGTAATTGCTGTCAGTGTTAATATTTTAGATATTTCAGCCACTGATTGGTTTCATCCTTTTTCCCAACTTGTTCTTCCTCACTGGTACAAATGGCTGAAATTACAACTTAATTTATGTCTTGAGTTCAACCCAGAAGTTTGATTTAACTCAAGTCTGTCTTAGTTTAAATGTATATAACTATTAATAGTTATGCAAGAACAGATAATAAAAATAGGATGTAAAAGTAAAAACAATAAAATTTTCTCTCCAAGTTCATTCTAAAGCGAGAAAATGAAATAAACATTTAAAAATGTTTTTTTTTTTTAAATGGAGTTAGGATGTATTAAAAATCTTTTTAATATGCTACAACTCTGAAAATATTCTAGTGTGTCAAACTATTTTTCTTTAAATTGGAGCCTTTAGGTTATATAGAAATATTTAACACTTGACTATTTGAAATGGAACAGTGTTGAACAAATCAATGTGACTCTCCAACAGATAAACTCTCTGTGTCTCCATCATGGCTGAGTCCTGGAGCCTCAGTGACTCTGAGCTGTGAGGTTCAACATCCACCTGCAGGAACCAGGTTCTTCTGGTATAAAGCTGTTCCTAAACCATTAAACATCTTCTACAACTATGAGCTGCTGCCTGGCAGCTCCAATGGGACTGATGAGAACGTCTACATTGTTCATGGACTCAATAACACAGCAGGTTATGTGTGTGAAGCAGGAAGTGGAAAACCAAAATACAGAGATCCAACTTTTGTCTGGTCAGCAGGTCAGTTTATCTGTGTGTCTCCTCTCAGTGAGCAAGAAATTATTCCTTTATATTTACTCAGCCATGTACTTTATTTTTAAAAGTAGTTTGAAATGTATGTGTAGTCGGCAAATTTATCAGTGATGTAAAGAAATAAATACAAGTTTGTCTAAGTAATTATTTTTGGGTATTGCTTAATTCAAAATGCAAAGCAGCAATTAACTGCTAACGTTTCTAAAGTTTCTGCTGAATGTGTTTGTTTGATTAATTTTAAAACAGATATTTAGAAGTAAAGCCATAGATGACTTGAAGAAACTGTTTTACAATTTGTTCTAGATTAAATGTCTTTGTATATTTATTTTCCAGATCCTCGTCCAGCAGCTTCTCTCTCAGTGAATCCTGACAGAGTTCAACACTTCAGATCTGAATCTGTGACTCTGAGCTGTGAGGGAAACTCTGCTGAGTGGAGAGTGATGAGGGTTACAGAAATAGGCTACTTGTCAGACTGCTCTGACTCGGGGAAAATGAGTGGATCTACATGCACCATCAACATGAACCAGTCTGATAGTGGAGTTTACTGGTGTGAGTCTGGATCAGGAGAGTTCAGCAATGCTGTCAACATCACTGTACAGGGTAGGCTGTAATTAATAAGACTTTTCTTACATAATTTCCCTGTAATGTGCAGTCTGTTTTCATAGGTAACTAATGATTGTAAAACATTATAAGTTCAAGAGGTGCTTAACAACTAATACTCGTTTTTTCACTCCAACCAAAATACAATTTATATTTTAGAAAAATAAGAATCATAACATAAATAAAATCAGGATTTTTATGACGGCATGCTGGCTGTGTTTCTGTTAACTTTGGAGTAGAAAGTATACATTTACTTCTAACATCCGGAAGTAAATGTACAATCTTTCTCCAATGACATACAGCACCATCTTTGAAACTAATGCCTGAAATGTAATTTTATCTGACTGTTGTACAGACATTAAGAATAATGTAATCCTGCTGAGTCCTGTTCATCCTGTGACTGAGGGAGATCCTGTTACTCTGAGCTGCAGAGATAAAAAACAACAACTTCTCTCCAATGTGTTTTTCTATCATAATGATAAACTCCTCCATAATGACAGCAGAGGGGAGCTGAAGATCTCTGCAGTGTCAAAGTCAGATGAAGGTTTCTACAAATGTCAACATTCAGGAAAAGATTCACCAAGAAGCTGGATGTCTGTTAGAGGTGAGGAGGAGGAAAATGTTTAATGAATTTTATTTTTAAACAATAGAAAGAGAATGGTAAACACTAAGTCTTATCTTTTCTTTACAAACTAATTCATTACAAATACAGCAAAAACAAAAGTAGTTCCCTCACTGCTTGTTCCAGTTCCTGACAATACTTATTTGCTCCAAATATATTGGGGGAACAAAATCTTACTGTGTCAGGAATTAATCACATCCTGGATGATTGTTATAAAGTGCCAATGATATGTTTTTATCTTCAATCCATAAAAATGTTTTCTCATTTTCAATGTTTCTTATTTGCAGTAACTGTATCCAGTTCTCTCAGCTCTTCATTTTCTCTGATGTTGATCGTTGGACCAGTTGTTGGAGTCGTTCTCTTTATTCTCTTTATTCTCATCATTCTCCTGCTGTCATGGTGGCGCTGCAGTCGGTTCAAATGTGAGACTTTTTTCTTCTCATTGTTGTGGGATGTGAAGTGATACATAAAAATCAAGTGATTTTAATTTATTTGGCTGTTTTAACAAAACTGAGGATAAATTCACCATAATGCAACAAGTTTACTTTGTTCCCCTCATCCACAGCTTCATGGAGCATCAGGTCAGTAAACTGATATTTACTTTTCTCAACAATCCTGCAGTGAATTTAATTTCAGTTTAATTTTTCCATAATTTAGGACAGAGGTCAGCAGTCAGAGCTCCTCCACAAATCAAGGACTCAACCAGGCAGAGAGTCAAGTTTACAGCTCTCTGCTTTATGGTTAGTAACTCTGTTGTTTTTATAAAGTGTATTCTCCTGCTACTCACTGGGGATTTTTCAAACTTTTTAACATAAACTATAGGAAAAACTAAATTTTTATATTATAACTTTATCATAAACTTGTAGGGTACCGTAAAGCTTCTGTTAGGTTATACTGGTTACAGTCTTAATACTAATCGTCTTAAATTCATGCTATATTTTTAACCTTGACCTTTTTATTATTTTGCAGGTGATACTTCTGAGTATGAAACAATCCAGCCAGCCTCTAACAATAGTAAGATTTATTTCTTGAAGCCGTTTCAACAGCTGTCTGGGTTGAAATGGTTTGAAATTAAACACACAAATGTTTCATTAATAAATGAAATGAGGTACTCAGCTAACGAGCTTTACTACTTGTAGGGTACCATAAAGCTCTTTTTAGGTTATACTTGTGACCAGGGGCGCCGCCAGAAATCTTGGGCCCCCTGACAAAAAATGTGTTTGGGCCCCCCGCACAGCTGTTGTTACAGTTTTTGAGTCTATTTGACCCATAAAAAGTGTCACAATTTTAAAGTCTTGCATCTGCCTTGCTTCCTTTGGTTCAAT
>NW_015113976.1:179393-181646 GCF_001443285.1 Poecilia latipinna | reverse complement strand
TGTAGCTGCATTTTATTCAGGCTGCAGTACATAACTTTAATAAAAAAAAACATGTTTTCTTTATATTTGTTAAAGTTGTCACAATGTCATAGCAGTTTGTTATGAGACAGATAATCTGTGAAAACAATCAATCTCCTCCATCTCCTTCCTGAATTACTGGTTAAAGTAATGCACCATTCTGCCCAAAACAATCAATCAGAACCAGGATGAGGGTGTTAGTGTTGTTAATCAACTTCATTCACTCACTGCTAAATGTACTAATGGTGGAGAAACAACTTATCATTACAAGAAACCGTTTATCTGCCATCATTGGTAGCTATGCTAACTAAACTGAGCATTCACAGTTTGAATCTACACAGCTCTGTGCTATGCTAGTTCCAGCACGGCACAAATCAAGGGGGAGGAAGGATGAGCAGCACCACATGAGATTGTGATTGACAGCACTAAAACTCTCCTGCCTCTGATTGGTTGTTTCTAGCACTGGGAGAAGGCAGAGGAAATAGATTTTTCAGATTACCTCTCATACCATACTGTCACAACATAATGACAGTTTTAAAAAATATGTGAAAAAAAATATTTATATAAAAGTTACATACTGCAGCTTTAATTTCACTCAGGAGAGGATGGGTCAGGAGGGACGTGTGTTATAACTGCTGCTGACTGACTCATCTGTTAAGTGGTAAAAGGTACAAGGGACAAGTTAAATATATGAATATGTTGGTAATTTTTTTCCTTAATTCATTAAATGCTAGTGTAAATGAGGCAAACAGTAGTCTGTAGCTAAGCTAATTATGCTAAATGGTTGATAATCTCACACAGTCTACTCACCTCTCTTGGAGAAAAACTGGGTTATAAATTAAAACTCTTGCCTGCTTCTCTCTCTCCCTCTCTCTATTTTGTTTTTGAAAACCTAATTTTACAACTTTTCTTAGCAGCGTAGTAAATGCCACAGTCGTTCTTGTTTCTTACTGTCTGCTGCTAACAGCGTCACTCTCAAGAGCTCCAAGTAGGAACGAACCATTTAACGCAGATAGTGGGGCTTGAGGGCAAATATGGATGCGTGTTTTTTGATCTGGGAGTGGGAACATAACATTTTTACTGCTAAAACCAATCTTTGAAAATACAATATGATTAATTTTGTATTAGGACCCTGATTTTTTTATTTTTTTATTTCTATGAAGAAAAAATAAATAATTAAATTGTGGAGGGCCCCCTGTTGGTCAGGGCCCCTAGAATTGTCATCACTTTCCCCCCTATACCGCACCGCTGCTTGTGACAGACTTAATATTAATCTTCTTAAATGCATGCTATAATTTTAACCTTGACCGTTTTATTATTTTGCAGGTGATACTTCCGATTATGAAACAATCCAGCCAACCTCTAACTATAGTAAGATTTATTTCTTGAAGCCGTTTTAATAGCTGTCTGGGTTGAAATGGTTTGAAATTAAACACAGAAATGTTTCACTAGTAAATTAATCCAAGTATCAGCTAACAAGCTTTACTACTTTGAAAAGCACTTTAAACACATTTCATCACAGCTTCTGCATCTTCAAACCAAATAATATCTCCTGCAGATGATCGATGTGCTCTAAAAATACTGAGATCTGGTTTTTATTTTAGAATCCATTGAATGCTAAAAGAGTCACTATAGTGAGAAGAAAACAACAAGGTATGTGAACTCTGCATTGAGATGAATTTGTAAATATTCAATGTCATTTCATANTAAAAGTGACATACTGCAGCTTTAAGTCCACTCAGGAGAGGATGGGTCAGGAGGGACGTGTTTTAGAGCTGCTGCTGACTGACTCATCTGTTAAGTGGTAAAAGGTACAAGGGACAAGTTAAATATATGAATATGTTGGTAATTTGTTTTCCTTAATTCATTAAATGCTAGTGAAATGGAGGCAAACAGTAGTCTGTAGCTAAGCTAACTATGCTAAATGGTTGATAATCTCACACAGTCTACCCACCTTTCATGGAGAAAAACTGGGTTATAAATTAACACTCTTGCCTTTTTCTCTCTCTCCCTCTCTTTTCTTTGAAAACCTGATTTTATAACTTTTCTTAGCAGCATAGTAACCGCCACCATCGTTCGTGATTTCCACTGTCTGCTGCTAACAGCGTCACTCTGAAGCTCCAACAGGATCGAACCATTTAACGCAGACAGGCAAATATGGATGTGTGTTTTTTGGTCTGGGAGTGGAAACATTACATTTTTACTGCTAAAAACAATCTTTGAAAATACAATATG
>NW_015113976.1:177804-178614 GCF_001443285.1 Poecilia latipinna | reverse complement strand
CATCTCTTCCATTTAATTACAAACTCACTGGATGTATGTTTTTGCAACGTGAAATACGAAAACATACATAAACAAAAACTTAAGAACGCCATGACAGTTTGATATTTTCATTTTGTTATAGCTGGCATACATGTAAGGAGTCATCATACTAAATAAAAACATGTAAATATGTTTACTGATAATGTTTAATTGATATTTACCCCTTATTCTATGCTGAAAGTATTGTTTTTAAAGATTAATATAATTTTTTGTTCTACACTCAGGTTTCAAATTATTTCCATGTTTTCTAGATTTAAATATTTTCCTTGAACCTAAAAGTTTTTTTGTAAAATGATACCAGCAGCTATTAAAAAGCCTTTTTATAATGTCTGATTGACTTCTTGAGCGTTTCCATGGTATTTTGATTATTTATCTTTGGTGATGAATTACAAGTCTTTGAAGTTGGAAGGCCTCCCTGCCATCACCATAATGTTTTTTTTTCTCCATAAATACTCTGTGGCTATTTTCAATATGGAAACAACATAACATGACATGAAGGTCAAAAGGTTGATTTTACATGAAACTCACTGCTTAACTTCAAAGTGGACCCTGAAGATTGTAGTTCAAATAATTAAAGGGGCAGTATCATCTAAAGTCAACTTTTTAAACTTTACATCACATTATAATGTTATTCCATCATCAAAAACATAACTGGAGTATTGTCTTTATTCTCTCTTGAGAAATCCTTTAATCTCCATGGCAACCATTCAGTTGTACAAAACAACTCCTCAGAGATGCAGTTTCCAAGCTTTGGCCTCACAGAGCAGCCCT
>NW_015113976.1:164972-173910 GCF_001443285.1 Poecilia latipinna | reverse complement strand
GCTCCTTCAGACTAGCCAGCAGCAATTAGCAAACATCTGGTGGAAATGAGCATCTGCTGAGCTCATTATATGAGCTGCTTCTCAGTGCAACGCTGGTAAAAATGTTGTTAAAGGGTTAATGGAGGAGCGCTGATGTAATGACTTACTGAAGGCGGAGTTTCACAAAGAACAAGAGTTTTTAAAGAAACAGCCACAAAACTTTGCATTATGATGCGTAGAGGAACAAAGTCAGACACGTACAGAACAAATAAATAGTGTGTGGCTTTGCAGAGCTCCGTATCTGAGCTAACAGCAACACCTTGTCTATGTGACCAGTAAATGAGCTCAGCTCTAAATGGAGAACAAGCAATACTTGTGAGAAACTGGAAAGTAACACTTAATAGTGGTGTTACTCTAGTTAGTGTGGTTGGCATGTGTATTAATCTAACTACTTTGTAGAATCATTTTTAGCTGTAGTTACACCTGCAAATCTTTTACATTAAGACTCCATGAGCTTCACAAACTTGGTGTTTAAGGCATTCTTTGTAAAATCGCTTCACCTTAGAGCGGATGACTGATGCTAAAACTATGCACTACAAGCAGAAGATATTCTATTTATAAACACATTTTAAAAAAGACAAGCTCTCTTTAATGATTTTTGCACCATAAATTCATGCATGTGCAGAAATCCACATCACCTACTTCAACTTCCACCTTTGTAATTTTGGTTGAGTGTTTTTTAAAGGCCAATAACAGATCTTTGCACATGAAACATGCTAACATGCAGCGAACAGGAAATATAATGGTTTCTGATAACTGCTGACATCAAAGCGGGGAGGAAACCGACAGTCTACACCCTGGTAGTCAGGTAGACGTCGCATTTGGTCTGTATGTGAGGATGGGGAACGAGCTGCTACTGAGGCTGAGCTTCTTCGGTGAGTAAATTACTGAGCCTCTGTTGGCATTTTGGATAAAAGTGCAAAACTGGTTGAACATGTTCATCTGGGACTTAAAAAATAACTTTTTTAATCACCCAGTTTGGTGATTTGAGTTTATATAAAAGCTATTTGAATGTGAAAATACGAATGTGTAATTGTAGAATCACTAATTCTGTCAGTTTGATAGAATTTTATCTTCTAACAAAGTTTACCTTTGTTTCAGTGCTCTGTGTGGCCTTTTATGGAAACGCTGAAGGTGAGAAATACATTTTATTTTTTCTCAATCAGTTTACGTAATTTATAGACGTTACTAAATTATCTTATTTTCCATTTTAATATAGCTAGTACGATTTGTGTAGCGTTGCAGCCCTTTTAAGTATAAGTACAAATTTATAAGCAAGTGAAACTAAACTATCAACTGGTGACTAGATGTTTTTTTATAGTTCGGCCTTCCCCTTCTGGCTGTCAGCTAAAACCAAATGTACCGACCACAACCACCACAGAAACAGCCCAGCGCCTAATGCAGGGTCTATTTTTTTTTACCACTTCAGTTTTGTGCTCCAACTAAAAGAACAATGTTAACTTTACATTACTAAACTAACCTGTTTATAAGAAATCTGTTTTAAATTAACAACATGACCATATAACTACATGTCAGTCTGCTGACAATTGCGTATTAATATACGGTGCATTGTTCAGTTGTCATTGAAGAGCAACCCTGCCTGAATGTCTAGTACTGAAAAGTCAACAGTTTCAAAACAACCTGTAGGGATAGAAACTGAGTTTAACGATCCAAACTACACATTCATGTAAAAATACTGCAGCCAATATGACACAAACGTGCAAAATTAAACAAAAATCAGTTTGACTATTGATGCTGAGTTGATGCTTATGGAATTTTATCCATCTGCACAAATTTGTCACAATTTCATCCTTCTGTTCCACAATTTGCCACTGTGATTGTCAGCCTAAGTCTTAAGGTTTCCTCATATCCTATACTGCTTGGCCCAGCTTTAATTAAGTTAATTAAGCTCCAGCTGCTAACCTGAAAATGACTGACAAATCCAGGCCTGAAGAGCAGCAAATACTCCTCAATTAAATAAAGAAAAAATGCATATATTTTGTAGTTTGGTCAAGTTGAAAATGGGAAAAATTCTCCTGTTGGTGTTTCAATCTTCTGGAATGTTAGAGAAAGAACTTCAACATCTCCCTCGTCTACATTATTCTCTGTTTGTTCTGCAAAAATACCCAGGTTGAAGGTCTTCATCATGGCTGATCAAACTGTTAAAACTGTTGCGTTCACAAACAAAGATTTTGAGAGAAAAGCATAACATCCTGAAATAAACCAACTCTACATTGTGACCCCAGAGAAAAAAATTGGGTTGGTCTACTTATACTTTTGTCCCAACAGAAAAATCTATGATGCGGCACAGGAATTTAGTGTTATAAAATTATTATTATCATTAGTATCATTTCTGAGCTCACTCAGGGCTTTCTCTGATGCCCAGATCAGCTCGTCAATGTCGGATGTCTTTTCCTATGATATTCAAAATCCAAAACTATTTTACCTGATAATTATAAATGATTGTGATTTAGTTCTAACAGTCAGCCATGACAACATTCATGTTTTATTGTTTCCTAACTTTTCAGAACGTGAAGACAAAGTCACTCTGACAGCAGATGCCAAGATCATTCAACATGCAGGAGGCAGAGTGACACTGACCTGTTCTGCATACAGACCTGCTGCTTTAATGTATGAGCTTTTTAGACGCTCTTCATTCCACGATAGTGAGACATTTATAAATATATCAAATGGAGTTTTCAATATTACTGAAGGAGGGATCTACAGATGCAGAGGATTTACACAGGGATTCTTTACACCTGTGAGCGATGATGTCACCATTAAGGAGACTGGTGAGTTTAAGCTTTAAGAACAACAATTGAATCCCATATGTAGGACAGATTGTAACTCTGCTGAGTGACTGATTTCAGACTGTTATCAAATTGAACATTTATATTGATAATGTAAGACTAATGAGAATTCATCAACAAAAAGGTAAAACTAAACATCTTTCAGCTGATAAACAGCTCAGAGATAAATATATGAAGTACATTCACTCTACACTTCTACAGACGTTTAAGTTATTCCAAGATTTTAAAGGGTACATAATAAATAATCCAAGGTAGCACAGGTAGTTGATGGAAAATATTTCATATTCTTACAACACATTCAAATTCTTGCAACAAAATAGAACAATGTAAATTTGCACATTTTCTACAGAAAACAAAAGGACGTTTTTGTATTTGGTTTTTCTTACGTCTAACTGTCCATTTGTTGTATTGACAGTTTCCAACAGAGTTTCAGTGACTATGGAGCCCAACTGGTCTCAGATCTACAGAGGAGAGAAAGTCACTCTGAGATGTGAGATCAGAGGAGGTGGAGGAGCTCAGTGGACGTATGAATGGAGACCAAACAGAAACTCTCCATCATCCAGGGAATATAAGATCAACTCAGCTACTGCGTCTGACAGTGGAGAATACAGCTGTATGGCTAAAAGTGACTATAAGCAAACACAATGGAGTGATGCCTTCAGACTGTCAGTGTTGTGTGAGTCAAACTCTCCTCTTTTCATGCTTATCTTTATCATCTAGAGAAAAACATAAAACTTTTAGCCAACTCTGGCTAGCTAAGGCACCTCATATTTTTAAAATCAAAAGAGAAAATGATCAGAAACTACAAAAAACATCTATGGATCCAGGCATAATGACTGATTTTTGAGGATCTTCTGTAATTTAACTCAACTCCCTGACATTAATAGATATTTCATCAATGAGGACAATCCCGTTCAACCAGGGCCATTTGGGTTTTTTCCCTTTTAAAATAAACAGATTCAGTCAAACACTTCATTTTGTTGACTTGTGTTCTTTTCCCATTATGTTTAATTCATGATCTGAAATGTTTGACAACCATAGAGAATAGCAAATAATCACAAAACTGTCTTTTTCTCAAAACTGTGTAGAGAAAATGCAATCAACCTTTAAATTTAAGATGAAGAAAGATCAACTCAGATCAGAGAACCACAGTATGTGGGAGAGAAGACAATTGTTGAGAAAGAACTGAGTTGTTCACAGTAAAATTACCATTTTAAATACTTTTGTAAACAAACTAAATAGAAAAACTGAATAAATTATGTGGGTTTTAATCAAGCATTATATGTTATTCAGGTAATAAATTACTGATTTCATTCTGTCAGAAGAACAAAGGGAAACAACACAAGTTGAATTTTTTTATTTAATTTTTTTGTGGGAAATGTCCAGAGCACGTAAAAAAGAGCAAGTTCATTAAACTTATGCCTTTAATCTGGTTAGAGAATAATACATATCTAGGGATTTGGTATTTTAATGTTCATAGACTTTGTCTCATGTTTCTGATATCTGGTGATATAACATAAATTACGCAATAAGAACTAACGATGAGCTTATACTCTACAAAATGTTTGGCAAAATTTCATGACCTACCCACTATCACTTTCCTCAACTCAACAGCAGAGAAGCCCAGAGCCACGGTGACAGCAGACAACACAATCATACCAGCAGGGGGCAGTGTAACACTGAGGTGCTCAGTGGAGAACTCTGCTGGTTGGAGGATTTACTGGTTCAGACAGGACTTTGAATCTTCTAGAGCTACAGACATTAAAAACAATAAACCAGATGGAACCATCAGAGTCTCAGATGGAGGTCTGTACAGCTGCAGAGGAGAAAGAGGAGATCCAGTTTTCTACACTGACACCAGCACAAAGGTCACTATTCAGAAAACTGGTGAGTTTAGTTATCAGCTTGTCATTAAAACAAGCATAATTGATTATTAAGTTGTTACATAAGCTGAGAAATAAAAACTACTTCAATATGTACTTCATATACTTGCCCTTGAAATAACCATTTTAAAAATGTTAAGCTTTGAAACTGTATCTTTCCTTCCTTGAATAATAGCAATAGTAAAAAAAAGTTATCTCCCACCTTGTTAAATTGACATAAGTGAATTTAACAAATTATTTTCATCATTGTTTTTGTCTGTTTAACTTCTTCATGCAAACAGTTAAACCCACTGTGATCCTGCAACCCAACTGGCCTCAGATATACATTGGAGAGAAAGTTACCCTTAAGTGTGAGATCCAAGGTGGAAGATTTAGGTATGGAACAAAGCAATGGAGAAAAAACAACTCTGTTAAACCTGGAAGGTCCCAAGAATACATGATCACCTCTGCAACAGAATCTGACAGCGGTGATTACAGCTGCAGAGCAGAAGGAGACAGGTTCTCCTTATCAGTGTGGAGTGATGATGTCGCATTAGTTGTATGTAAGTTGGTCATTTTTTATTAATATGAAAGTTATGTTCATTTTGATGCTCATTGATTGTGTTTATTTAGAAGTTGTTGAACTTTTAGATCAATAACAATTGCTGAAAAAACTAAAGCAAAATTCTAAACATCAGTAATGTAATTGTAGATGTAATGTAATTAAACCATTTAATTTTTTTTCTTCTAACAAAAACATTTAATCACAGACCATCAAAGCAAAGTGAAGTTCTTTAATTGAAACTCATAACATTGTTATTATTAATTCAGAAAATTGCACAAAAGAACAAAGTAAACATTTCCAATCCTAAATCACTCACACTTTACAGATATGCTTGTAGAGAGGAATTCAAATGTTTTATCTGGTGATAGTGAGTAAATGACACCATAAATGCTAAAGGTTATTCTATATTTCTAAAAATGATATGCAAAACATTTTTTAATGATTTGCCCTCCTTGAACTTTTCTTCAACTCAACAGCAGAGAAGCCCAGAGCCACAGTGACAGCAGACAACACAATCATACCAGCAGGGGGCAGTGTAACACTGAGGTGCTCAGTGGAGAACTCTGCTGGTTGGAGGATTTACTGGTTCAGACAGGACTTTGAATCTTCTAGAGCTACAGACATTAAAAACAATAAACCAGATGGAACCATCAGAGTCTCAGATGGAGGTCTGTACAGCTGCAGAGGAGAAAGAGGAGATCCAGTTTTCTACACTGACACCAGCACAAAGGTCACTATTCAGAAAACTGGTGAGTTTAGTTATCAGCTTGTCATTAAAACAAGCATAATTGATTATTAAGTTGTTACATAAGCTGAGAAATAAAAACTACTTCAATATGTACTTCATATACTTGCCCTTGAAATAACCATTTTAAAAATGTTAAGCTTTGAAACTGTATCTTTCCTTCCTTGAATAATAGCAATAGTAAAAAAAAGTTATCTCCCACCTTGTTAAATTGACATAAGTGAATTTAACAAATTATTTTCATCATTGTTTTTGTCTGTTTAACTTCTTCATGCAAACAGTTAAACCCACTGTGATCCTGCAACCCAACTGGCCTCAGATATACATTGGAGAGAAAGTTACCCTTAAGTGTGAGATCCAAGATGGAAGATTTTATTATGGAACAAAGCAATGGAGAAAAAACAACTCTGTTAAACCTGGAAGGTCCCAAGAATACATGATCATCTCTGCATCAGAATCTGACAGCGGTGATTACAGCTGCAGAGCAGAAGGAGACAGGTTCTCCTTATCAGTGTGGAGTGATGTTTTCACATTAGTTGTATGTAAGTTGGTCATTTTTTATTAATATGAAAGTTATGTTCATTTTGATGCTCATTGATTGTGTTTATTTAGAAGTTGTTGAACTTTTAGATCAATAACAATTGTTGAAAAAACTAAAGCAAAATTCTAAACATCAGTAATGGAATTGTAAATGTACTGAATTAAACCATTTCAATATATTTTTTATGAAAACCTTTAATAGCAAAGTGAAGTTCTTTAATTGAAACTCATAACATTATTATTAATTCAGGAAACTGCACAAAAAAAAACAAAAATAAACATTTCCAATCCTAAATCACTCACACTTTACAGATATGCTTGTAGAGAGGAATTCAAATGTTTTATCTGGTGATAGTGAGTAAATGACACCATAAATGCTAAAGGTTATTCTATATTTCTAAAAATGATATGCAAAACATTTTTTAATGATTTGCCCTCCTTGAACTTTTCTTCAACTCAACAGCAGAGAAGCCCAAAGCCACAGTGAAAGCAGACAACACAATCATACCAGCAGGGGGCAGTGTAACACTGAGATGTTCAGTGGATAACTCTGCTGATTGGAGGATTTACTGGTTCAAACGGGACTTTGAGTCTTCTAGAGCTACAGAGATTAAAAACAATAAACCAGATGGAACCATCAGAGTCTCAGATGGAGGTCTGTACAGCTGCAGAGGAGAAAGAGGAGATCCAGTTTTCTACACTGAAACCAGCAGAGAGGTCACTATTCAGAAAACTGGTGAGTTTAGTTATCAGCTTGTCATTAAAATAACAAGCGTAGTTTAAATCTTTTATCTGCTGATTTTTATAAAACACAATAATAAATGGAATGCAACATAATGTTAAATAATAACAGATAAAATAGTTGTGTCAGAACAACAATTTTAGAATCAAAAGATGGGAAAATAAGAAAATTAGGGAAATGAGCCAACTGTTTCTTTCAGTAATTTGTAACACTCATGGTATTTTTATCCCACTAACATGTTCTAACTATAAAATAGTTGATTCCATATCTGTGTTTCCTGATCATGCACTTCAGCTATGATCTGTTTGTAGGAGTTCAGATTCTGAGTATTCCTAATGGAAAACTTCTGAAACTAGAAGTTTTTATATAATATAGGGCAGTAATAAATCAAACAACATATTATTTAATGAATCAGTCACCCCATTAACAAGGTAAAGTTGTTCTTTTCTAACTAAGGAGACAGGAGTCGGCTGATTCCTCTCTGGACATTTATTAGGAACACCTGGGCAGGTGGTACAGGTCAAACCAGGGTCAGTCCCAGGCTGGAAAAGGAAACGACTTAACATTCAGAAATCAGTTATATAAATCAGTCAATATGCATAGTCTGAACAATAATTGGGAATGTTTGGCTTGCAGCTAGCATGCTACATGCACCTAGCTGCATCAAATGCCACTAATGACAGATTCCAACACAGGAAATATTCTAATAAGCAAAGTTGATATAAAGCCCAGTTTCTTTTATTGTAGTTTAAAAGTTTAATTAGTAGCATTGCCTTTGCCTTGAATACATTTGGCTGTTACCAGATAGAACAAGCTGCACCACTGAACATGTAAAGAAGTAGGAAGTTAAGGTGTCTGTCATTGACATGTAGATGTTGATGAGAAAGTAAACTCTCTCCAACAGATAAAGTCTCTGTGTCTCCATCATGGCTGAATCCTGGAGCCTCAGTGACTCTGAGCTGTGAGGGAAACTCTGCTGAGTGGAGAGTGAAGAGGTTTATAGAAACAGGAAAACTGTCAGACTGCTCCAACTGGGGGAGAATGACTGGATCTACATGCACCATTAACAGATACTGGTCTGATAGTGGAGTTTACTGGTGTGAGTCTAGATCAGGAGAGTTCAGCAATGCTGTCAACATCACTGTACAGGGTAGGTTATGTTTTCTAGTACTGTTCTTCTACTATTTGTATATGAAAAAAAATCACAATTCATCCCAGTACATTGTTAGGTGAAACCAATTTATTATTATTGATGTTAATTTATTGTTTACTTTTAATTAGGAATCCACAATAATGACTGTCAAAACCTTCTGTAGTGATTTTCAACAGTCTTGTATAGTCTTGATAACATACAGATTTTCTTTAGTGGCTCTTTATATGTGCAGAAAATGATAGAAATCACATTTGATTATTCTTTAATTTGTCTGGAAATCGAGTGTTAAATCTTGGCGTGAAGAAAAAAAACTGCTTTGCACATAATTTTTTATTTGTTTACTTATTTTCCTCTGTCACCTCTATTTATAAAAAAAATCAATTCTGACATGTAATACTCTGTGATTGTTTTACAGATGATGATTCTGCTCCTCTCCTGCTGAGTCCTGTTCATCCTGTGACTGAGGGAGATCCTGTTATTCT
>NW_015113976.1:155823-159849 GCF_001443285.1 Poecilia latipinna | reverse complement strand
AAAAATACCATTTAGCGTCATTTACTTTGATTTATAGTTTTTTTGGATTATGCTGTTAGTGAAACCTCAGGAATCAAATTAGCACAGTGTGTAAATCTTCCACGAGCTTTCAAAATATTTTTATATATATATATTTTTTTAGGTGATGTTCATGTCTATGAGTCAGTTAAAAACCCTGAAACTGCAGGAGAAGGTATTAATTTTCAAAGAATTGATGATGTAATGAGCCTGATCATCAGTAATTGACATATCGTCCTGTATTTTATAGAAGAAGAATCTGGAGATGCTGCATATTCTCTCATTGAAGTGATGAACGTCGGACAAGAGAGTGAGTTCAAAACGACACAAAACACCCAGCATGAGACGATAACACTCAAACCTTCTGACCCTGTCTTGTTTTTTAGGGAGGCCTCATGAGCGCACGCCTTACTCTGTACTGAAAACAGGAGATTCAGGTACATTCAGTAACGACAGTCCATCTTTTTACTGAAACACATCTTCATGACATCACAGTGAAACTTAATATGATCATAATCTGCATCAGTTGGCCTCTAAACTTTACATCAAACACACGGTGGAGAATCGTGACAGTTTGTCTGTTTGTTATATTTCTTCATAGGAAATTTTCCAATAAACTATTTATTTTAACATCCATATTTATACTTATAGTCCTAAGTTGCCCAGCTGCAGATAATGAGGAACTGCAGAGTGACATTTGTCTTTCATCCGTTTTAAATTTTACGTTTAACTTATGCCGGCTTCGTTATTAATGATTAGTTTGACAAATATTTTCAACAAACCGTCTCTTCGTTTACAGGAGCATGCAGTCCTGCAGCAACAGATGAGGCCGTGTATTCAGAAATCGCCATGGAGACCGCAAGCTAAGCTGGTTTAAGCTGCTAAATATGAGATAAACTTTACAATAAGAATGTAAAGAAAGCTGCATTCATGAACACAAAACATGTCAACAATAAAACATAAAATCTAAGTTAATTAGTTACTAAATATAGTCAGAAGTTTTGTAATTTTGATGATATAATTGCTTATGAAGGATCAATATTGTTTTTCAGCCTGATCTATGAGTTTTTCATTTAATTTGATTCATGTTTGAGAATCTGCAACATTTGCATTTAGGCTTTTTTGAAAGAGAAAAGTGAGATGTGAGCTTTTGTGTGAAACTCCGGAGATTTTTTGCGGGATTAAATTTAAAGCGATGTTCCTTTCACACATAGTATGGATAAATCTCTTTTTTGTCATTAAATGTGAACCATAATTCCCAGAATTACAAGCAAATAAAAACATGAAATATCTCACTCTGTGTAATGAAACTGTGTAATATATGATTTTTACTTCCTGAAGTAAGTTTTCCATGACATTTAAATTTTTTGAGTTGCATTTATATATCATCACCTTCCTAAAGTCATGGCCCATGTCGTTTTTCTTGCCAGAAGAGATTTTTCACTTTTGGTAAAAAACAAACAAAAAAACAACTAAGGCCCTTTTTTTTTTTTAGGAAGGTGACAAAGGAAGTAGTTTGCAAAGGTATTTGTGCAACTTTATCGTTTTGCAGCTGAAAAACAAGTTTAGTTAAAATTCAAAGTGTGTGATTGAGCAATCACAGATTCAAAAACCCTAAATTCATTCAATAAATCCATCAAATTGAAAGCAGTTTGACCTTTCCTGTTCTCAGTAAATTGTCACCATGGTTCTGCACACAGACCACAGTTTCCTGAAAGCTGTCGTAGTAAAAAACTCCTCTGCAGTCGATGGGAAGTATAAATATATTGAGTAACGCTGCGGTCTGAGCTGCTGCAGTTTTTAAAACTCTGAGTAATGGGAAGGAAACACGTAAGCAGCTATAAAGAGGAAGTATTCTGGGAACTTCTCTTTTTTTTCCACAAGATAGAAGATTTCCTGGTTATAGTTGTTCAGCAGGTCGAGATGTGAGGATGGGACACGCTTGGCTTTACGTGCTGTTCTGTAAGTAAATTTAATAACTTTAAAAATAGATGATTAGTTAAACTAAAATGGCTTCCTGTGTCTAAATAAAGAGATAATTCAAGTTATCAGCTATATTGTTGTATTAAATTATTTCAGAAATGTTTTTAAATGCCAGTTTTTCTCTGTTATTGTGATTGTCTTTCTTCCTGTTTGATCCATTTTTCTAACTTTTTCATAAATGTTTGTTTTATTTAGTGTTCAGTTCAGTCATCAGTGGATACGCCAACGGTGAGACACATTTCCTGATTATATCGTCTTGACTTCATGTTTTAAATGTATTTGTACTAGTATCTCTCAAGCTGTAGGTGGAAATTTAAAACTTCTTGTTCTGCTAATATCAGAAACAAGAAGCTGTTTATGTAGAAAGACCACAAGAGTCTTTATAGCAGCTTCACCTGTTAACCCACAAAGCTCGGATGCAAAGAGCCACTATGACGAGACCAGTGTCGTTAGGAAACCTTAAAATGTTGCTAGAGTGAATCAGAAGCTACAATATATTTCATTTTCTTTTATCTTCATCATTTATCAGTAAGAACAATTGTTGGGTTTTCTGACTGAGAGTAACACCAAAGTTCTCCAAAGATCTGGAGACGAAACAAGCCGACAGGACCAAAGATCGTCCACTGTACTGGCGTTAGCTGCTGACCTTTTAACCCTTTCACACCTCTCAGCTGCTACATGTTTGTGCTGCTTGTTTCACATCCAACCAACCTGGAGTTTTATTTCCAGGTTTATTTGGGAATAAAACTCCAATTTAATAAGACGAGAGCAAAAGCTGCTCGATATTAGCCTGAAAGTTTAGCCAACCTCTCATGCTTGACAAGGTTTCTATTGGTTTGCAGACTGGATGAGAAAACAGGAAACTGTCTGCTGAGGATATAAGCAAACGTTTGTCAGGTTAACACCTCTGCCTATAATAGCACAACCACATTTTAATAAATAAAAAAACATCATTGTGTTTTCAACATGTCTATGTTGATTAAGATTAAGAGTTTTTAAACTCCTATCAGGTTTTAATCTCTTCTCAACCTAAAAATCTGCTGGACAGGAATTGAATATGTTGATGTTTTGAGTTGATCGTTGTAATCTGTAATGGCAGTGTGGGTCCAGCTTCAATCCTGTGAGGTTTGCATTTCCACGTTACGTCTCTAGTCTGACCTGCTGCAGACAGGAGTGACTAGAATAACGCAGCAGTGGCATCATCTGATGAGGGTAGAGGATGGACGTTGAAATCTAACTATGTCTGTTCTCTTTAAATCTGTAAAAAGAAAAAAAAAAGATTCAGGAACTTGAGTTTAAAATATTTTGACAGGACACAGAAAAGCAAATGGCAACAAAAAACCCTCTGGTCCAAAAGGTCCAGATAATCCAAGACAGCTAGGATCCAGTGAAGAATCAAGAGAATCAGGTAAAACAAAACTGTACTGTTGTTGTAAAGTCATCATCAATTAGTTCATTATTGTTTTGTATAGTTTAGCCCATGGACTTTATAAGTGTATTTTCTGTTTCAATATGTTTGAACGAAGGGCATGCTGGTGACCAAAATACCTCAGTAGGATCCCTAGAAACTCCTGCTAAATCTGAACAGCAACATAAACTTTTCCCCTAAAAGTAAATGGATCTTAGCTGTGGATGCAGCATTAGTATACTTATATGAATTGAGCTTTTGACATCATTTGTAGAATTTTAGGTATTCTGATAAATGAAAGGTTTATGTAACTGTGGGAGTGATGAATCGTTCTGCTGGTTTTATCCGTCCATCTTATCATTTAAAAAGCAACAACATGTCAATAAGTTTATTAGTTCGACCAATCAGTGTTTCAGCTTGTTGGGATTTTAGACGTCTAACCTCAAAGACTGCTGCATGTTTCTGAGATGTGCGATTTCTTAAATAGAAGATAAAAAGAAACAGCATGATGCACCACATTCTGGAAAAACTGCAGACCCATCAGCTGTATGGTACATAATATTCCAACATAAAAGTCACAGTTTGCTAAATTAACCAGATTCATTATTTTTGTGAAT
>NW_015113976.1:149492-152569 GCF_001443285.1 Poecilia latipinna | reverse complement strand
AAAAAAAAATATATATATATAAAACTTTCTTGTGCGCACCAGATAATATGTGACACGCACAGGACAGTATCTGGTTCCAAACAAGATGCCATCAGGTGTCTGGTGCACATGAGAGTTTCTTCAATGTCTCTTTATGGCCTCTGTAAGAATTTGTTGCATTGATGTTAACAGACTATTTATTAATACATGTTTAGGTAAGGTAATTTTATTTATATAGCACATTTTCAGCAACAAGGCAATTCAAAGTGCTCTACATGAGTTAAAAGGAAATACAAACAAAATAACAAACCAAAGGAAAAAGAGGAAAGGACACATTAGGGCAGATGGCAACATGCAGACAAAACAAAGGGGCAAAACAAAGACACGAGTGAAGGCGGTGACATCAAAGGGCTTTGGAACGATGTCACTGACACTCCTGGCAAAGTTCGATCGAGGTGTTATTGAGGAATGTCCTTGGGAGAGCTCAGCTCCACAGCTCCATGGAAACAGGAGGGGGTGAGGAGGGAAGTGTGTTGTGTTTACATATCTTCAAGGAGATTGGTAATATGCAGCCCTTCCAAGGCAACATGGGCAAAGCCAATTCAGAAACAGTCGGGTAGATTATAAATTTGAATCTTCCCTAAAGTCTCTCCAATACATCTCAATTATCCAAATTAGTTTGGTCGTTCCACTGAGCCGAAACTAGCAACTTCTCCAAGATCGATTCCATTCCGTAAGTGAGTTTAGAGTCCTCCTGTTGTCATGAATAAATCCAGGATGAATCCCGCTGGGTGTGTCCCCACAGGACAAGAGGGCTCTCCTGTGCCCAGACTTCTCGTCGAAAATTTTATCAATTGCATTGAGAGATCGGTTGACCAGATCCATAGTTTGTAGATTTGGATGATGTGCAAAGAAAGGCTCCAAAAATAGAGAAAAAGAGAAAAAGACAGGACAAAAACAGNGCAAGCAGGTCAGGCATGGGCAGGGAGGGAGCAGAGGAAAAAGCGTCCTCCTTCACCGAGAGCAAGAGGGAAGGATTTGAAAAAGAGGTAAAAGTTATCAGAGGAAAATATGTTGACATAACTGTCTTTTTGTCAAAATAGTACTTTATTGATTTGCTGCTGAATAATAGATAAATAACCTCCTGTTTATTAATCATGGTCATTTATTAGAACAGGGTGAGAAAGCTACACATAATTCATAAAAGTGGAGGGAGAACATGAAGTTAATGGCAGCAATAACTGTAGATGATGAGTAACTGAGAATAGTGAGACAGTAGCAGAGTATAGATGGTCAGAATCATTAGCTCCTAATTACAGATATAGTTCAGAATAATCTAATAAGTCTGATTATAAGTTTGATCAACTTTGTTTTAATCCTTCCCTTAAAAGTAGACGAGGTCTGTCGTATTGATTGAAAATTTACATCACATTTTTACATTTATTCACTTTTCACTTCAATGTAAAAATAGAAATTTACAGAAAACTTAATGGGTCTGTCAAGAGCTGAAAAAACGATTTACCAGAATTAAAAACTGATTTATGCTCCACATGCCTGAAGAAAATGAAGAATTATTCCAGCAGATTATTTCATGCAGTATTATCTGATGTTTCTGTGTGGAACTTTTAAAAAAGTAATGTTATAAATTTAATAAAATGTAAAATGAACATAAGGTGAGACAAATTTTGTAGTCCCAAAAGAAACTTGTCTTGGGTTCAGACGCTGGCTGCTGTAAAATCCAAAAATCATAACCGTCATATTACATTCACACTTAAAACCACTAAATACATTATAAAATAAGGAAATAGAAGATAAAATAACGTAGCAGGACATTTTAAAATCTTAGACATCATTGTTTACAGTCATAATGTTCAGTTTTTAACAGAATATGCTCAGGGATATTTATTTATTTAATACATTATGTCACAAATGTGATGCCAAGCAAAACTCGACTAAATGGAGGTTAAATGCTTTGGTTGGTGGAGGATCTAAGTGTAAATAGACACAGAGCTCTATTTTAGTCATCATTCAACTTGATGAACTTGATGAATGATGATGTATTTTTTTAAAATCAAAAAATATATCAAAAAAAAAAAAATATATATATATTTTTGTTGATTTAATGTTTCTTTTAAACTAATACATTCATGTTGTTTATGTGAACAGGTCCCATTCAAGCCACTGTGGTCCTGAATCCAAACTGGCCTCTGATATACAAAGGTGAGAGAGTTTATCTCCAGTGTCGGATCCCAGGAGGAAAAGGAACAAAGTGGACGTATGAATGGAGACCAACCAGGTTAAATGAACCTGTAACATCCAATAAATACATTAACTTACTTCCAGCTAATGAGTCTCATAGTGGAGAATACAGCTGCAGAGGAACTAATGGGAGTGACTCAACAGCCTGGAGCGATGCTGTCGTATTAACTGTGTGTAAGTTGATCATAAATCTTTCATATAAAAACATTATTGCACATTTTCTAATGTGTTTGATGCAAATAAGTGATAATTAGTTAAAAGATTAAGGTTTTTTCATTATCAATGTTTGTTCTTTAAACTAGTTTGTCTGATTCTTTGGATTACCAACCCACTTCTTCCTTACAGATACGAAACGACTGATATTTTAATTAAAATATGTGTTATAGGTTGAGCACAAATGTCTGTTTCCTCCCAGAACTTTCTTAGTTTTAAAGGTACAAACTTTTAGTTAAAGGTATATTTGACAATTACACAAGAATAGCTAACATAAATAAAAACAAATTTTCTCATTGAGTCATTTCTGAGGGTTTGAGAAAATGAAATATTTCAAAGTTAGAACTGCATGAATTCCTTCATAAAATGCAGAGGAATGTGTTATAGGAATAAAATGTTTTACCAACTGTCTGGAAATAATCTGAGTTCTCTAATTACACTGAGTTATTAGATAAGAGATATTTTTCTTTAAACTGAAGCCTTTTATTGACATAGAAAAACTCTCTCCAACAGATAAAGTCTCTGTGTCTCCATCATGGCTGAGTCCTGGAGCCTCAGTGACTCTGAGCTGTGAGGTTCAACATCCACCTGCAGGAACCAGGTTCTTCTGGTATAAAGCTGTTCCT
>NW_015113976.1:113853-146613 GCF_001443285.1 Poecilia latipinna | reverse complement strand
CATCATGGCTGAGTCCTGGAGCCTCAGTGACTCTGAGCTGTGAGGTTCAACATCCACCTGCAGGAACCAGGTTCTTCTGGTATAAAGCTGTTCCTGATCCATCAAACATCTTCTACGGTTACAACTATGAGCTGCTGCCTGGCAGCTCCAATGGGACTGATGAGAACGTCTACATTGTTCATGGACTCAATAACACAGCAGGTTATGTGTGTCAAGCAGGAAGTGGAGAACTAAAATACAGAGATCCAACTTTTGTCTGGTCAGCAGGTCAGTTTATCTGTGTGTCTCCACTCAGTGAGTAAAAAAATGTTTTTACATTATTTCTACTGATCCAAGAACTTTATCCTTAACAGTAATTTAAAGTTGTTGGATTCATTATCACTGTAAAAAAGAAATGTTAAAGTTTTATCTTGGATGTCATATATTGTTGAATTTATCCAAAGCACAATAAAAACATAAAATGATAAAGTGAAAAGTAAAAGTTTTGGTGTATTTGACAACAACACCCCTCTGACCAAAATCACTAATGAACTGCAGTTTGTCTTTTGAGACAAAGTTTTTGTTGAAGACATTTTGTTTGATTAATTTATTGCTTTGATAAAATGTATATTTGAAACTAAAGACAATAAATAAAGCCATAGATGATTTGGATGTTTCTATATTTATTTTCCAGATCCTCATCCAGCAGCTTCTCTCTCAGTGAATCCTGACAGAGTTCAACACTTCAGCTCTGAATCTGTGACTCTGAGCTGTGAGGGAAACTCTGCTGAGTGGAGAGTGAAGAGGGTTACAGAAAGAGGAGATCTGTCAGACTGCTCCAACTGGGGGAGAATGACTGGATCTACATGTATCGACATCTTCCTGCTTCGTAGAGGAGTTTACTGGTGTGAGTCTGGATCAGGAGAGATCAGCAATGCAGTGAACATCACTGCACATGGTGGGTTGTGATTTATAAACTTTTTCTTTCAGATTTTTATATTTAATATTTATACAGTGCAGAATGTTTCTTATATCTTCTTCATTGTAAAACACAATATTTATGAATTACTCATTTTTCTCTCCAACAAAAATACAATTTAACTTTTCGAAAAGTAAGAATCATAACATAAAATCAAATGATGATTTTGATTATTGCATGTAGACATTTTCTTCCAACATATGGATTCTTTCTAAAACTGGAGGTTCTGTGTTTTACTTCATGACGTCAAATTCAGTTGTTTTAAATGCACAAGATCATTTGTGTGTAAGTGATTATTTAGAGGTCACTTTTTTAAACATTCACTACAAATAATTTGTCTGAAATCAAAATATGTTCTGATTTATGTAAATGTAAAATCTTTCCTCAATGACATACATCTCCAACTTTGAAACTAATGCCTGAAATGTAATTTTATCTGTTGTACAGACATTAATAATATAATCCTGCTGAGTCCTGTTCATCCTGTGACTGAAGGAGATCCTGTTACTCTGAGCTGCAGAGATAAAACACAACAACTTCTCTCCAATGTGTTTTTCTATCATAATGATAAACTCCTCCATAATGACAGCAGAGAGGAGCTGAAGATCTCTGCAGTGTCAAAGTCAGATGAAGGTTTCTACAAATGTCAACATTCAGGAAAAGATTCACCAAGGAGCTGGATGTCTGTTAGAGGTGAGGAGGATTTTAAAGACTTCAGGTGTCTTCTTTGGTGAATCCATTTAGTTGTTTGGGGAGAAGATTTTAGATCTTTTTGAGGGTGTGATGCAGATGTTTTTCCACTTTCATTCCTTTTTAATGTTTCTTATTTCCAGTAACTGTATCCAGTCCTGTCAGCTCTTCATTTCCTGTCATGTTGATCGTTGGACCAGTTGTTGGAGTCGTTCTCTTTATTCTCATTATTCTCCTGCTCTTGTTGTGGTGCTGCAGACGGTCCAAAGGTGACGCCATTTTTTTTCCTGAAATATATTATTGATCCATTTTTTTAAGAAAGATGATGTGAGAGATATGACTGCAGATGCAAATTAGCCTCAATTCCTAAATGTGGAATTTAGATAATGAACTTAAATAACTGTTACTTAATACACATTGTTGCTTATAAATAAAAAACATGGAATAATGTGATATAAAATATATTTTCACAGGTTTATGGTGCATCAGGTCAGTGCAGCAGTTTATTTCCTTTAAAATCTACAATTTTCAAACTGTCATCAATTTAATTGCATGTCTGATGTTTCAGATCGAAGCAGGCAGAGGGCAGAGGTCAAACCTCAAACACCAACCATGGAGTCAACAACACTGAAGATAATGACTACAGATCTCCTCCTCAAGGTCAGAGCTTCAATGTTTGTGTTTAGTCATTGAGATTTGTTACGTCTAATTATGATGTCATTGATAATGATGGTTTTTAAGCGTCTTTTTCATTCAAGTTTAATAAAATTTGACGACGATGCCAGTGAGAAATTTCCATACAATCACGATTTGCATGAATGTCATTAATTTTGCGTTTTTTAATGCTGCATTTTCACTCTGCTTTTGATGATACACTTTAAAAAATGTACCTTAAATTGATTGTGGCTCTTTTTACTGATCCACATAAGTGTGAAATGTAAACATGCCAACTAAAATTTGAATACATGTCCTCCAGAAAGTCGCAGTGAAGCTCAGTGGTTGAAGTTTGCAGCCATCAGCAGGCATTGCAGTGGCCGCGTGTTTGACCACTTTTAAAATGGTAAAAAGAAAAATGCTGAAGTTCATCTTATCTAGTTGGTTTCCCGGGAGAAGATCCATATTTTAAGAAAATGTTCTTTAAAGAGTGAGTAGACGGATGCAGTAACTCAGATTTGTTCCTGCTCTTTTTCTTGAGAAAAAGGAAATGCTGCACTGCTCAAAATAAAAAAAAAAAACAGCGGTGTGCATTTCTCCTCACAAACTCAAACATTTACTGTAATAAGAGATGAAAACATCGAGCTAGTTTTCTTTGAATGTGTGGTAATGTTACATTTTGAAACTATTGTTTCCACATCTGCTCTTCTATTTTTTTTCCTCGGAAACAGCATGTTTGTCTCTACCAGTTATCGCTTACGCAACTGTAGCAGAGAAGCCGTTTATCTCACTTATGTTCATTTTTATCTCTCCCATTAACATTTTAGCCATAGTGAACCATATTTGGAATGAGCTATTTTGACCAACGTTGCACAACATTTGCTGTTTTCTTCTTTAGATAAAGGCTTCCTCAGTAGCATGCATGTCACGACTGTTGAGTTTTTATTTTTTATTTTTTTATTGCTCAACTACTTCTACTGGTACAAATTCACCATGTTTTTCTTCCAGAAACAGCAGAAGTAGATTAGACTGATGATGTTTGACTGACAGTATTATGACTAGACTTGGTGACGGCTGCAAAAGTTTTAACAAAACTTGCTGAATTACATTTAGCCACTAAATTCCACTTGTTCTACCAATTCCCCTCTAAAATGTGTTACAGAAATGTGTTTTTTTTTAAGTATTATCCACATAAAAAGAAGAAAGCGCCAAAAAGAACGTTTCCCCTCTTTTACTGCAGATAACACCAACCTCTATGCGTCAGTCAAGTCCTCTGAAGCGACAGGAAATGGTGAAGTACATCCTTGAAACACAACAGATGCAAAAGTTAACTTTGATCCGCCGTAGCTCATCTAAAACCGTGAAACGTTTCAGCTGCAGATGAACCCAGAGATGTCACGTACTCTCACATTGAACTGAAAGACGTCGACAGAACGAGTGAGTCCCAATTAATGTGCAACAGGAGAAAAACGACTGAGCGGTTTTAACCTTCCTGTCGTTGCTGTGACCATCCCAACAGGGAGGCCTCGGGAAGCAGAGGAGAGCGCCGTTTACTCTGAAGTGAAGTTGCAGGAGTAGAACGAGAACAAACTGAAAGGTAATATTTGATTTCACAGATATTCTATGCTGTGATGTAGGAAAAGCGAAATCATAACAGCAATTTAAGGTTTACTGTCGTCATATCGATTTGGGCGCCATTTAATACAAAAGTGAAAGTTGGGTTTGAGCTGAACAAATGCTTGCCGAGATGTTTTCTGTTCCAGATTTCAATCAGGAGTTTAGTTGAGTTGGTTACAGTTACCAAGGTTCGGTCATGCATACAGTTCATGAGTCTCATGCTGGCCGCTTGCTTAGCTGAGATGAAATAAGTACAATAAATCCAAAAGGAAAATGAAAGGTTAAGAATATGTGTGCATTCATCTTTATTCGTCAAGGTCAAGCGTTTTTTATCTTTAAAAGTTGTACAATGACGAATCTGTTGAAAGGTTTCAGATTCCTGATTCACCATTTTCATTCTGAAGCTAAAAGTTTGACACAGATCATCTTTTCATTTCCAGACCGGAGGAGTCCTGCAGCAGCAGACTCAGTATTTTATTCTGAAACCAGGTCAGGATAACAAAACTGCCACGTCAGATACACGATGTGACGGACTCTTCTAGAAGTTATCATGAGTTCAAGCTCATCACGTCCTTCAAAATCCCACTTTTTCCACATGTTCCTGTGTAGGAGTCTTTTAAGGAAGCTGTTTTATGAAATTACTGCAAGTGCTGAAATGTGTTTTCTTAAATTCTTTGATTCATATTTACTGATGTAAAATTTAAAGTAGAGCAGCCTTTCTTTGAGCTGATAGTTTTTCTTTAACTCTTTGAAGACTTGGATGTAAATGTGTTTTGTCGCACAATGCAGCAAAGAAAGAAAATGTGAAACGTGTGGATTTTTTTGTAGTTTTGTTTCGCAACGTGTTTAAATGTATTAGTTGTTACTGTAAGCTCTCTTTCTTTTTCAAATTTTGATAAAATTAGTGTTTTCATATTTGAATAATTTGTCTTTTCATGCTGTCGTGTTTTCATTTGCTACTGCATCACATTTCTAGTGTAGCACTTTATGTACATACATCAGTCATCCAACTTAACAGTGATTGCGTAGTCAGCCTTACAGTTAAAATGTAATGCATTTATAGTTTTTCTAAGCCATGTGTCTCCAATCAAACGTATTGTGAAGAAAGATCCGTCAAAATCCGTATAATTAAGTTTGAATACATGAAGGAAGTGATATAGTTGGGATTTTTCTGAACGGTTTAATGTTGTCAGTCATCTGATTGAGGGTTTAATCTCACCAGATTTTATTAATAACTTTATTTTACAATAAAGTGCCACAGACTTTATTTAATAACATTTCACAGCTGTTTTACTTCTAACAAACTAATTTAAATTAGTTCCTCCCAATCTGCAAAAGCAAAAACAAAAAAAAAAAAAGCAGCAGTAGTTCATTTTCAGCTGCTAAAAGCATGTGATTGGTTGCTAAAATACATACATTAAATATTCGTTTGGCATATATTTTACATAAAAAAATCTGCAAAAATACTTTTTTTTCTTTCAAGAATGGTCCATTTCATTTTGTATCATTATTCCAGGATCAAGTCATCTTCTGAAAATAATTCAAATGCTGAAATACTGAACAGTAAATTCAGATAGGATGCTCAAATAGGAAGTCAAAGTACTGAAGTCAATCAAATGGTCTAATACTTTTTACTGATTTGTTTTATAAAACTACACAACACTTTAAATCAGTTCAATTAACTTTATTTAGACAGTGCTTTATTCACAACAAAAGTCATCTGTACAAAAAACAAACAAGTGCAATTCAAATCCTGCTGGATCTGTTAATCATTTTCACTCTAACACAGTGATGTGATAACCTAATACGTTTGAACGTTGAAGTAAGCAAGATGTGTATGATGTTTAGAAAATATTGAACATCAAAAATTAATAAATAAAACTGCATATTGAAGGTAAAATTGTCAAGAATCTGAGAAAAAAAAACTTGATGGTTTTGGTTGTTAAATGAAGTTATTTACCTTTTTCTTCAAATAAAAAATTTGGCCGTTTTATAGATTTTATTGGAGGTGGTCCACAGGTTGATGGAGATGAGTGGGAATTTGTCGCAAAACATAACAAAACAGAAAGAAAAGCAAAAAACTGGGCTTCACTTTTATCAAATATACAACTACTGGCCCAAACATGTCACAATCAAATTTGTACATCTGACCATGTTTAGCTTTGGTCATCACATACCATAAGAGAGTTTAAAAAGACTTTATCAAAGGGTCGCATTAATCTGTAATCTTGTATGGATGGGGAGAAAGAAAACGCACCATTTATCATCTTGTCTGGGAATAAATTTCTAACTTTATGCTCAGATTATATTCGGTTCTCCTTGAACCACTATAAAAACGTGAGCAAGTTATTTGGCTAGGCAGTGTGTGTCACCAAATATAAGACACTGTAACGGCCTAGTAAAATGATTTGATGAGTTAGTTTCCATCCGTTATTTCAGGATTTACCTGAAATAATTTGGTGTTTTACTCATTGGGAAATATTTTGTACTTTGCTGTATGTGCTTGTCAGTAAAACCTCTGAACTCTTCTGACTATTTGAGGAGAAAATCAAGCAGGTGTTATGAGAAGTAAACTTTTATGAGAGGGACTTTTAACGCTCACACTTTTAGCTGGAATTGTACAATAGAAGTGCTACATGATTCCAAATTTAGCTGTTTTTCTAATAAGGCATGAGTGTACGTCAAAAAAAATGTTAACGCACGTCTTATAAATTATCAACGTAAATCCACATGCCAAGAGATTGAAGAGATGTCAACAAGAAATGGATAATACTTGTTTAAGTAGCAGATACATAAACATAAATACGATATATGAAATGTTTACATACTCCACTTTGACTCCGCCCACAGCCGATCTGAGGCCTGCACCATGAAGCAGGATTAGTGGCGTTGTAAAGTAAGCCGGTTCTTCTTATCTGGGTTTATCACCATGGTAACTAATTCTGGAAATGCTAGATCGGGTTACTAGATTAGAGATCAACACATCTTAAAGCGACGACTTTGCTAGTTCCTGATGACTTTTCAAGTGTCAGGACTTACCTTTAGTTAAGGTTCTTTAATTAATTCTCAAAATATTTCTGAAAAAATGAGTGTATGGGGACAGAATGCACCATGACAGTGTCATACTGTTAATAACTTTTAAAAATTATATAAATTTAGAAAAAAATCATGTAAGCTAAAACACTTTAGAGCCAGGTTATTCCTAACAAGTATCTTTGACCTAACTTATGTTTACTGGTAAAATGTTTGACATCTGGAAATTACGAAACAGAATAAAACGTTTCTCCACGATTGTGACTGGTTCACTACTTCCAGCTAACATCGGTTTTGTGCTGACTTGACAAAATAAAAGCCAGCTTCCTAATGGGCTGTAATCTGTCTTACGTTATGATGTTTGGATTTGGTTCAGCCAGACAAATTTAAAGTTTCTTTATCGAAGCTGCTTCACGGCACAAGACTCGGCTCCGCCTTCTTCTCTGTCAGAACTCCTTGATTGTCATCATCAAAGTACTGATTTGTTATCAGAGGTTTTTGTTATTGCTTTCACAGTGACCACAGTGTTCACCCTCTCACGTATCAGTAAAGCTGCAGTTGGTTCATAAAATTCTGTTTAAATGTTTGCTACTCTAAAAGAGTCTCACTCAGTTTGCAGCTGCAGGAGCAGAGCCGGCTGGCTGACTGTTGCATCACGTTGAAGACTGGTTGACATCATCGCCGTCACTTTCTCTACCTCCGCATGCCTTTGGCACCTTCACAAACCTCTCTGACCTCTGCACCTGAGAGATTGGCGTTTCTATGGCAACTCTCCCAACATCATTAAGAGGTGATGCAAACAACTTGCCTTCAGCAAATCCATCATCATCCTTATCATCACCAGATTAGTGCAGAAAACAAGCACACGTGTGCTTTAGATGTTTGCGTTTGTATAAATCTGTGTGTGTGTGTGTTTGCTACCTGTGTCTGATGGGTTGCATATTTGGATTCATATGATTTATATCACTGTCTGATGTGTGTGTGTCTGAAGAACTTTATGCTATGCGGTCATGTGTTATGGTGTGTGTCTGGTGTGCTGGTGTGTGCAGTGTTTTCTGTGTGTCAGTGTTCGTTGGGCATGTGTCGGATGGTGTGGAAGATCCAGTCCATCTTGGTGCTCCATCCCCCGTGATGAGCATCATTCATCTGTTTTGTGAAGTACTCCAGCGCCTCCTGCTGGCTCTTTTCTGGGAGAAAGAAAACACAGTGCATATATTTTTTTTTTGTAAAAGTTGTTTTGTTTTTACACTTATCTGTTCAGTTCTCTGTTTATATCATTAGCCATTAGAACAAAAAATCTGACCTAATGACCTTCAACAAGGTCCTTGTCAAAGTTACTCAAAACGTAGCCCAAGCACGCCTTAGGATTCCTTCATTAGTCTGAGTCCTGGAAGACATTTCTTCTATTCTACCAACATCATCACAACTCTAGCTAAACTAGTGTGGGAGGTCATCCTGATTGGTCAAAAAATCTACTTTCCACAATTTCATCATCAACCCACCACCTGGACCAGCTCCAATAGTTTGTCCCTGATCTGTCAATCTCAGGAAATTTGAGGCGGCCTGGTTCTCAGTCCAAGTTGTCCCTGTACATGCCGGGTTATTCAGGTTGCTTTGGTCACCAGCTGAGTCCAGAACTGAACCATTCAAGATTTTTCCAAATGCCACATTTGCATATTTTGTAACACTTGTGTTCGACCTTCATTTTTTCTACTTTCCTCTTCTGATACGCTCACTTTTAACCTCTGTTTCTCTCATTACTCTTCCTGTCTTCTCTTTTCACAAATCTATCCTCCATTTTTACCTAATGCGAGGGTCTTCCTAAGGTAGGCGATGTCATCAAAACTCTGCAGTTCAGGCATGCCGCAGCCCAGCATGAGAGAGAAGAGGTTGATGAAGAGGCTGGCGTGCTGCCGGATGGCCAGGTAAGCTTTGTAGCACATCTCCTGGAACCTGCACCACAGACGGGTAAACACGGATGAGACAGGCTCTGAGACAGACAGCAGAAGCAGCTGCAGACAGATGAGGACCGGACGAGACCTCTCAAACTCCTTTGTCTTCGTCGATTCCTGAATGCCTTTACTGATGACGATGAGAAAGTCCTGAGTCAGGACGAAAGGTACACGCTCCCTTTTGTAGCCAAACTTCTTCTTCTTGTGATCTAGGAAGTGACCGAAGTCGATGTGGAACAGCTGAAGGGAGAGGAGTAAGAGTCAGCGTGGTGAGCTATGGGAGGACGAAGTGAAGAGGAGGAAGAAGAGGTTCACCTGTCCGTTCTCCTTCACCATGATGTTGGAGTTGTGTCGGTCTCCAATTCCCAGGATGAATGTGGCAACGCAATAGCCTGCACAGGATCTGGTGAACAGGTCGATGGCCCGATCGTACCTACGAGACAGGTAAAACAAGTGAGTCGAAAGGATTGATACACATATGGAGAACTAACAAACAGTTGGAAAGAGTTCATCCAGAACAGCCAGATGGAGCAGGTCACAGACGCATACAGTTCAAAGGACAGATCTACAATCAGATGGAGGAGTACTGACGCCTCTCCGTGGTTCTTGTCTTTGATCCAGTGGTGAAGAGTGTTGGAGTTGAACTGCAGCGCCCCCTTCAGGCCTCCTTTGCACTGAATCTGCATGATGGTATAGCTGTTCTTCACCACCTCAATGAGACCCACACGGTCACCGATGGACAGGCAGCCGTACGGCAGCATTCTGCAACACACAAAACATGGTCATGCGCGTCACTGATGTCACTTCCTCCGATGACGCCACCGGCTCTCACCGCAGGTCCAGGCCTTGGTTCTGCCAGATGTTCTCCATGATCTTAATGATCTGCAGTGTCAGCATGTCTTGACGCAGATCTGCAATGGAAACAGAACAGGCTACGTTACCGGAAATGTCCCAACGGCTCCACTTTCAGCTCATGTGGCAGTGAAACCGATGCTGAGAGCAGCAATGAGGTAGTTACCATCGCCGTTCTTGAAGATGATCTCATTGTTGGTGAAAAGTAGCTCGGACATTATGTCGGGATTCTCCCAGTTTAGCCATAGGGGGCGCTTCGCCGAGGACATGATCCTGCACTCCTCCAGCCTGCAAGTGTAACAATTTGTCTTACATTTGTCTATTTGGTTGGTTGGACAATGGAAGAGTTTGAGGTTCTCTTTGCATTTTGTGGCTTGGGTAGTTGGTAGATTAATTAGTTTGTTACCTGAGGTTTCCCAGCTGGTGAACTGGGTTTAGTGGAGAGACAAATCCTTGCAGAGACTCCATGTAGTCTGGACGTGACATGTGTTCAACCAAGAACTTCATCTGAGTCTTCCCAGCAATAAAAGCACAGTGACACGTCAACAGCCAGGCACAGGAATTAAACAAAAGAACACGCTGGTTTTTGTTTTCATACCTTCTGAGTCTCGTCCTTCTTCTCCTGCTTCAGTGTGTCCGTCAGATTCACCAGTTTATCCATGGCCTCCACCTGCAAACATGTTTCATTTCTGAATCACCAAACTCTATTTGTAAATCCTGTATCAAAGCAGCACATTTAACCAGACCCAGTACAACACAAGAGGATGAGGGTCTGTAAAACTGTCTCTGCCCATATCTTAAGTTCACTGTATCCTTCAAAGTGAAATCCATCATTGATTTCAATGATGCCACCAAAGGGGGAAATTATCATCCTTACAAATTTGCAGGACCCCTCCCATCCCCACTGGAGAGATTTACACACATTTTTGTTTTTTATCATTACAACTTTTGGACAGGAGAAATCCTGAACATTTCAAGCTCATAAATCCTTGCCTTTAACACACAATGGCCTCCACTGAGCTCTGCTTCGTGCTTCCTGTGTTTCAGCGATTGCAGCTTAATTTATGAAAGCTAACGTGTGTGGGACATGGGAGCCTTCATTCATTATTTATGAACAACAAGAGGTTGTTTAAGGAAGGGGTTCCTTTTGAGACTTTAGACAAAAGTGTTATAACTCCTGAAATTCTACTATGACCTGCTGTTTTTCTGAACCACCCAAACATTATCAGCATCTTCCATCTGGCTACAGCTTTGGGGACTTTCTGGATGTGAACCTTTTAATTCCCAAAATACTAGTGAACCCAACTCTGGTAACCAGGTACTACCCTGGTAATTGAAAGCCAATTCACACGAACACAAATGTGGCCAGTCAAGATGTTTGAGAGCTAACTTGTGTCTGAATGCTCACCTGTCTGTTCAAGTGTTTCAGGTACATGCCGCAGGCTCTGCAGAAAGCCTCCAGCAGAAGACCAAACCTTCTGGAAACGGTCTTATTGTGCATTTCTGACCTGTGAAAAGACTCCTTGTCAAATCAAATGCTCGTCAAACTGAATGAAAAGGCAGCTAGCTCATATATTTATTACACTTCTGCACAGGTTAGCAAGAGGAGATTTACACTGACTTCAGATGCCAGAAGAAGAAGTGTCCTATCCTCTGATTGGTCAGAGCTTTCTTGATGAGAAATCGAGCCAGAGGATTGTCCAAGTACATCTCGTATTTTAACACCTGCGGACCCAGGGACCAGGTTTGCATTTGCATTTTGAATAAAGAGCGCGACCGAAGTGAGAGTTTCAGCTCACCTGAACGAGCTGCAGCAGATACTGTGACAACTTGTCATCCGTCAAGCCCTGCACCAGACAGCGCAGCGCAAACTCTCGGACTATCGGATCGGGAAAGTTACAGTCCAGCAGCTCCAGAGCGGACTCTGGCTCCATCAGAGGCCATTCCTTCAGTAAACAGTACATCTGAGGAAGACGAGGAGATATGTTGGGCTTTAGTCAAAACAAATGGTTTGGGGGAATTATGCCTTTTTCATGTTTGAGAAAGGACGTGTGAATATTTATGATGATCTCCTTTCATTTTCCCATCAACACTGACCAGCTTCTCTCTCTGCTGAAGAAACGTATCATCATTGCATAATGATGCCGCCACCATGTTTCATTTTGGAAATTTGTTCACGTTGTGCGGATGAATAATTTCTGCCTCACATTTAGGACAAAAGTTTCAATTTTGGTCTCATTCAGCCATGGCTCTCTTCTTGCCACTCTTCCAGACTTGGCCAGAGTTTTGGACCACACAACTAATTGTTCTATCTGGAGCTAATCCAGAGTTAGCGTGGGCATAAAACCATCACATAAAACTCAATTAAATACTAAGTTGTGGTTGTAACATAAAAGGATGTGAACCATTTTGGCATGCTCTGTAAAACCTTAAAATCATTTTACAGCACAATCAAATAACTATGTTACCTTCATCTCTTATAAATATGATGTCTATATCAAACATGACTACAAAGAAATTTGACTCTGTAATTTAACACCTTAAAATTGGGTCTCCGTCTCTTTAAGAAAGTCCTGCTCCTTCTGAAACTCTGCCTTCAGGAAGTCATCACAACAGCTCTTCCCCACCAATGCTTTGACATTTTTACCAGCATTGAAGTGGCTCGTATAACGAGCTCAGCTGTTGCACAGTTCCGCCAGGGGTTTGCTAATTGCTGCTGGCTAGTCTGAAGGAGCTGATGAGTCGGGGAGGAACCTCGGACACTGCAGCTCTGAGGAGGAGCTTCGTCTGAAAGACGGCGCTCAGGCCAGTCAGGCATTTAACACAGCTGAATGGTTGCCAGGGGAGATAAAAGGATTTCTCAAACGTGCATGAAAGAATCGCGGCAACACTCCAGGTATGTTTTTGATGAGAGAATGTAAAGCTCAAAAGCTTGATTTAACATAATACTGCCCCTTTACTACCTAAGTGAAATCTCCAACACTTAGGTGCTGCTAAAAAGGGATGAGGGTATCAATTAGCTACATTTACTCAGTTACATTTGCTTGCATAACAAGTGAGTCAGTAGTACAAATTGTACTTCTATGATTGCTTTTATTGCACCTTTCAATTTATGGCTACTCTACCCCCCTTGAGCTGCTTCACTGAAAAGAAAAATAATTAACGCTGACTCAGATTTCAAACCGGAACGAAAACAAAAGTCCAACACTGAGTATAAATCTTGTTATTTATGTCTGCTCTTTTCTCAAACCACTGAGTTATTCAGTCACAGGAAGGGCATTGATGGCTTCGTTTCCACTTGGCTGCTGTGACCGAGTGGAAGCTGGCCATGTGCCTCGAGTCAGAGCTGTGTTTGGCTGAGCAGCTGCAGCACGACTCCTGACTCCTCTCTCAAATTGCGCTCGCTTTTGTTAAGTAATTGAACACATCGCAGTCCGGATGTGGAGGAAACTCCCGGATCGCGACAATGAGTTTATACCTGCGACACTTCGTCTCTGGAGTTCCATTTGACTGACAGAAGCAGCTTAGGCAGAGACTCTGGGATGTTTAAACAATAATGTCTGTAGAGAGACAGACAGAGGCAGGGAGACATGGGCAGGTAGAGACAGACAATACAGTAATCAGAGCAGGAAGCAGCAACAGGTATATCACACGTACATATATATAAAGCAGTAAACCAGAAAAAAAAGCTGCAATGAAAAAAGGAAAAACCGATGAATTTCTGCTACTTTTTTTATGTAAAGTATTAGAACAAGTGATGATATCTGACAACTATAATGAATCTATAATGTTATAACTTCTGCAAACATTTGTTGATATCGTTAAAACGACAGCGGCATGAATAACATTTTCTTACACCCATTTTGTTTGTTTTGAAGACGGGGTTGGGAGGGAAACGTCATTCGGGTCAGAAATCCATTTTTCTCAGATTTTTTTTTTTTTACCTCAAAAGAGCCTGCACTTTTGTGAGCTTGACCCCAATCCGTCTAGATATCTCCCGTTCTGGAGAAATTTCAACACCTAAACACAGCTGGACTTCAGCTGGACAACTACTATCTGAATTTCTCCTTTGGTGCCATGCTGATACAACCACATAGACACATTACTGCTGTAAACTCTTTGTTTGGCATTACAGAGCAAAGCATAGACTTTTCACAGTTTAGAAACATAGATTATTCTTGCATTAGTTGCAGGGTTTTTCTTTGTTTTAACATAAATGAAATGCTGATTCACCCTGGACCAACAATGAAAAGACACATCCAGACTGTTCAAGCCCAGCAGCAAAGCTTGGTGATGGTATGAGATGTTATTAATGGTCTTCTTGGCAAAACTCAGTTGAACCATTTCAGCATCAAAGCAGAATTTTATATATTGCAACATATGTTGCTTTAAAAATAACAAATCTTTCCTACAAAATCCGAGGTTAAAATCAGAATGGAACGTAAAAGAAGGGACACAAATAGTGATGATGGTGACAGTCCTTAAAGTACATTTCTATTATCTCAGCCATCTTACCTGCATCTAGACATAAAACTCCCACCTGTGTCTCCAGAGGAAGTCTTTCTCCTGCTCTGAAAGCTCATACAGAGGATCTCTGGAGCAAAGAGAGCGAAGCTGCTCTGCATCGGCGGCTGAAACGCTGCTGTCGCAGGCCAGACGGCTACTCTGAGACGAGAGGATGGAAACAATCAGGTTTACATGAAGGAGAAAGACACAGAGAGCACCGGACGTTTGGCAGCATGATCTAATAAATCACAGATCAAATTTCATACAAACTCTCTAAGTTCTGTCCACACAGGTCGGTCTGTGAGTTACCAGTCCGTGGCAGTAGTTGTAGCCCAGCTCTCTGCTGATGGTCCAGTTTGCATGTTCTTCAATCTGCTGCTCATCAGGAAACACGACTGTCTGGTTGAATCGTGAGAACTCCAGCTCCACACAAGGGGTCTCCTGCAGATCACAACACCCGAACCGTTGACCAAGTCACTGTTTAGACCAGGGGTCACCAACTCCAGTCCTCGAGGGCTACCATCCTGTAACTTTTAGATGCGTCTCTGATCAAATAAACTGCTTGTTTCCAGCCTATTGCAGAGAGGAATGAATGCTGGTGAGGGAATTCAGACATTTTGGAGCAGAGGTGAATCTAAAAGTTGCAGGATGGTAGCCCTCAAGGACTGGAGTTGGTGACCCCTGGTTTAGACACTGATTATTAACTGATCAGACAATCAGCTCAATGACCTGAAAGCCGACCAACACGGTTACCTTGTTGGGGTTTGAGCCGGCCACTCCGATGGGGTTCAGCAGGTCTTCAAGGCCGTGAGGGACGGGCCAGAGACTCAGAGCCACCTTCCCAGAGACGAGGATGTCCATGTAGTCAAACAGGCTGACGTTCCCCCAGGCCAGAGGGCAGTGCTCCTACAAGAGGAGACGGAGAGAGGAAGGTCAGTCAGATCAATGACTAAATAAGTAGTTAGCCTCTCACCATGAGCTCCTACCTCCTTGGCTCCTTTCCTTCCCTTCACAGAGCAGATGGACAGGCAAAGTCTTGCCGAGCGAGGAAGGTCGGCCAGGTAAATGTCGTAGGTCAGCCACTCGTTCCACCTGGACACAGGTGCGCAGAGTCAGATGGCTAATAGCAGGTGTTCAGAGTGTGTTTTTCAGCGTTTGCTGGAGCATGATGGGGTGTGTTACCTGGGGTTGGAGCAGGGAACCCTCTGGGTGTTTACGTTTTCACACAGCGGCTCTCCCCCGTGATAGATACCCGTCCTCACGTAGATCTACGCACAGACAAACACACAGGTCAGGTGAGAACAACCTCCAAATGTCAGAAACACACAGTGGTTTTATATGTATATATATATACACCCCTATGTTCAGTGTAATAATGGCAGTGTCTTCACAGTTTAACCTCTACGGAGACACTGCTCACTGTAACACACAGACTCACAACTACTGCTAGGAGACAAGAAGGCGCAGAATCACAACACTGAGCTTCACATGTTCAAAGTACCTTGACTGTGAGTGATCACATGTGACGAGAACATGAGAGGAAAGACACAAAGACAACCTGAGGAGACAGAGGAAGGACACACAGCGGAGGACAGATTTAAAACTGAGGACAGGATTTGTTTTTTGTTTTTTTAGAGAGTGTGGACACAGAAAGGAAAGGTTCAAGGTGATTCACAAAGATTTAGATGATATCTGTGTGTTAATGGTCTAAATGGCAAAAATAATCCTGAACGAGTGCAACCCAGAGTCTGGATGTCCAGACTGCAATCAGAAGGAAGCTCTGTTACTTTAACTACACCACTGAGCAAATTGTGTCTCTTTGTTCTGGAATACTTTGTTAACATTCATTTATTCATGGACAGTTTAGAAAAAAATTTAACCTAATCTTTATTATTAAAAATAAAATAAACTAGAGGAAATACCAGCGTGTGCTTGTTCTGCAAAACCCTTATTCATCCACACATCCAGGGATGTCTGCCTGATATTTATGCAACAAATTTCTCTAAAAATAAGATAATTTTAAATTAATATCACAAACCTTTTGTTTTGAGCACATTTTTATGTACTGGGGGTAATTGACAGAAAATAAATAATTTCCTGCATGTTTTGTGCCAACTACTAAGAAGGAACTTGACTTCTAGCATTGGGAAGGCTCAACCAGTCATCCCAAAACTGAAACCAAAGATTAGTTGGTTTTACTTTATTACTTTGATTTGTTTCACTGTCTTTTGACAGTACTTCTCTGTTGCTGTGCATTAAGAGCATCCACATCCCTTATAGATGTATAAATATTATCCAAAACATAAGAAAAGCTTTTATCTCCCAGTTTTAAGGCGTGCATTGATCCCATTAGAAGCTGAAAGTGGCAGAGAGGACATTTTTCTCTCTCTCTTTGATCACCTGCTGTCTTTGGATCGAAGACAAGTGAGAGTCTATTACTTGCATCTGTTTCCCGAATTTTTTTTTAGCTTGTCTTTAGCATGATCTGCTTTACTGCAGATCTGCAGACATAAATCAGGCATATACTGTGGCACTGATTTATGATTTTCTGGCAGTGGGTTTACACTGAGGAGAACGTATGATGATGAGATGAAAATAGGTTGAAAGGATGCTGAGGACAGACAGACAAAGAACAGTGAAAAAAACAAATGAAACAAATCTTACTAATGCCCCACATTTTGACACACACAGAGAGAGAAAGGAGGATAACAACAGACAAACAGAGAACAAGGAAATGGTGTTGACTCAAACTTTGTTCATGTTCTAAATGTTGACTTTGATTTCTAAAAATAGACTTTGAGCGTAGAAGGAAAGAAGAAGACGGGTGGAGAGGATAGGTTAATGGACACCGGTCAGTGGATGGGCACCTTGTCAATGTCCCGGATGTTGACGTTGACGTAGGTGGCGCAGAGCAGTCGCACCCTGAGCAGAGTGTTAAAGGCCCAGAGGGAGCGAGGAGGAGATCCATCACCTCCTCCTGGACAGGGAGACGGCTGGGGCGTCCTCCGACTAAAACACGCACACTGCGTCAACCTCACACCTGCAGCACACCTGCATCTGTTCCCGTTACGTATTCCAAATAACACCTACCTGTAGGAAGGAGTGACGAAACCCGAGGCTGGAAGCTGAGAATAGAGGCTGTCTTTGGACACGAGCATTAGGTGAGGAAGACGTCCGACGATGATGCAAGAGCGGATGTACTGCAGACATCGAGGGAGGACAGGTAAAAATCGGGACAACCACAGAAAAACGGTCACGAAAATGTTGAACTGATTACCTTATACTGACTGAGGGGGAAATTTTCCAACAGGTACTCGTCACAGCCGCACACCTGAGGGACACACAGAGAGACAGACACCTGTAAGTCGCACAGACTCGGTCGACAGAGAGACAAATTGGACGAAGAGACGCAAAACAGGTGAGACAGTCGGAGATGTGAGACAGAAATGTCTAGAGGTTAATAAATGGGCGGGTCAGACAACCAGGTGTACCTTCAGGATGTACTAGTCCTGGTTCTCCTGGACCCTGACTGACAGGTGGATGGAGAGTCAGACAGGTGTGCTGGTAGGCAGGGGGATGAACAGACATGTGGGCAGGTAGAATGACAGACAGCTGACAAGAGACAGGCGGGACGGGCAGGTGTACCTTAAGGATGTACTGGCCCTGGTACTCCTGCACGCAGAGGCGGAGCTGCTGAGGGGACAGGTGCATTGATCGGCTCTTCTTCCTGATGGACTCGGCGATTAGCTGCTCGGGTAAACTGTCGTGGCTAACCTGGACAAAAAAACGTAACATGGAAGGTCCTAAAACGATCCGGTTGAACTCTCTTCTTTCTAAACGTCTGGTTAAAGATGCACTAAAACAAACTGTGATGAAGTCAAGATGCTCAGATGTTACAGAGCAGGTATGATATCAGAGCATCCAAATCCTACCAAGCAAATGTTTATTATTGTGAACATTTCCTGCACCGATTGGCCCAGAATTTGAACTGACAATTGTTTGGACCACATTACTTCCCTGCTTCACCACTTCTCCACCACGGTGGAGTCTAGAAGGAAGTGAGATGGCATCAAATTACCCAGCTTCCTCTGAGACGTCAAGCATTTATTTTTTATTTAAAATAAGCCTTTAAGCTGTCTTGACTGAATTATACATTACTTAAATTCCAGCAAACCATTGCATAATTTCAGAAACTAAAAAAAAAAAAAAAAAAGAAAAAAAACTTGACTATGAGAATTTCAGTAGATTTACAATCTTTGTTTTTGGTAAATCTTTAAAATAATACCAGATTTAGCTGATAAATATTTATTTAAAATAAACTGTAGAAGGTCCATCAGCATTCAGAACATCATTTTATTTTATGTAATGAGCAGTCACAATGTCTTTATAGTAGACATCACTCTGCATCTGTGAGAGCAATAATTGTAAACCACGATGTTATTAAAATGTCAGATTTAAACGCTAGTTAGCATCTAGCATGATCAGAGATTAGCATGGCTAGCAAGAGATTATCACTAACACTGAGGTGGCATTCCAGGAGAATAAAGATGTTTAACTATGTGATTTACAATAAGTTGTCAACATTTCCATAACACAGAGATTTAAAGCTCAAAAATGTTAAAAAAAAGAAAATGTTTGCCTTAATACACTTAACCTTCCTGTTATCTCTTGTCAGTCTGGCTCTATCTGTGAACCACAGACGTGTTGAGACATGTGATGCACTTTCCATTTAAAAAAAAAAAAAAAAAAAACTATTAAGTTTGACTCTTCTTCACTTAGAAACAGCTTAACTCCAGATTGTTGGTGCAAAGTTTTAGTGCTCACTTTTGGTGCGTTCACCAATCAGAATTTTCAGCTTGCCATAGTCGACAATTATTTTTAACAACTGATCTGTTGGTGCATTTCTAGTAAAAAAAATCAAAACAACAAAACTGTTTCACACAAGAAATGAATACATAATTCACCAGATGTACCTTTAAGGTGTATTTCTGCTTGGAGTTTGATGGAGACATAATCACCCAGATGGTCACTATGAGCCGTCCTGCAAAATGACATCAACACGTCACTCAGTTCAGATCAGAGAGACGGTAGCAGAGAGTTACGGAGAAACAAACATGGGTGCAAAAATCAGTTCAAAGGGAAGTGAGACAGCAACAGAACCCAGGTCAAGGCTCCAATTGGATCCAAAACCCAGCAGAAGAAGCGGTTCAGCACCTTTGTCCAGCTTGCTATAGATATGTTGCGGCAGATGAGGACTGGACTCCACGTTGGGGGGGTAAACATAGAGCGCCTGGGTGTGTGCTCCACCGCCCTCTCTCTCCTCCATGGCCTCTCTGCACACGCTCAGTATGGAGCGGCGGAAGTCCTGAACCTCTGGGTCCTTCATCATCTCAAACTCACACACCGGCATCCCAATAGCGAAGCCTGAACGGGACACAGAGTGTCAGTTTGGAGGTCGAGCGATGATGTCACAGAGAAAGGAGGGGCCGGTCCTACCGATCTCTCGGTTTAGGATCTTCTCCTCTCGGTTCCCCAGCGGTTCGATGACCTTCAGGATGGGGTGAAACAGTCGCAGGTCGCACAACCTCCGCGTCTCATCGTAAAACTCCTCCCTCTCAGCCTCCTGGGTCACGCCCACAAAGATGTAGCAGGACTCCTCCTAACCAATTAGAGAGCAGAAGCGAGAGCGTTAATCCGTCACGGGTGAAGTGGAGGGTGTGCAGAGAGAGAAGAAGATGGCGTACCTGCAGCAGGTGGTAGAGAGGATACTTCCTGGCCTCGATGAAGAGCTGCTGCTTTATGCTGATGAGAGGAGTTTCTCTGAGACACTCCAGGCTCACCATCATCCCTGGTGAGCAAATACAAAGATTAACCACAAGCAAGCAAAGAACAAAAGAACAAAAGCAAAAATGCATAAAACCAAAAAAAAAAAAAAAAAAAAAAAAAAAAAAAAATAGTGCAGTAAGACTACAGTGACTACAGGAAACAGACACTGAAGAAACACAAAACTACAGATCAGATTCAAATATACAATTAGATGATTCAAGTTTATTTTCATGTTTGAGGCGCAAAAACGTGTCACACACTGTAAAAACAATATAAACTTAATGTTAAACAGAATATCACCATTGGGGAGGCAGCAGTCCACCAGGATCCGTGGGGGCATCAGATGGAGCCCCCATAGCTCCCCGGACGACGGCCTGGGCACCATGGTAACCACCAATCACCAGCTGCCACACCTCAGCACTGGGCTACCTGGACAGACGGGCACAGACAGACATGTACTGTGGTTTTACTTCAGAGTTTTATGGTGTGACATTAAACACACTTAGATAAAAGCTCATTCAGAAACAGCAAAATGTGTTTCAACCGATGTTTTCATTTGTTAAAAAAAGACAAAAAGGAAAATCCCTGCATTATTTTCTTTCCAATTTGAAAGATTTTGCGTCTCTGTGACGCAAAATCTCAGTGAAATATGCTGAAGCTTGTTTCCAACATGACACAGTGTGTAAAAGGAAGAGCAAAAATGTGTTTTTAAGGCTCTGTTTCCACTCAGGAAAATGAGTAATCCTTCCACCCAGTCAGGATTCTCCATCCAGAGAAGTATAGCAAAAAACAAAAAGTGCATATTTCACAATAAAACCACAAATTAACAACAGAAACACAGTTTACTGACAGAAAGTGAATACGTAAAAAAAGCCTAGTTCTATAAGACATGCAACCATTAAGAGATCAAATAAAAAAATAACACATGATCTCACTTAATCTGTATGACTTTAGGGAAACTACACTCTTTTTCACCTGCCTGCAGTTCAGATCTTTCTTCGACAGGATTTCATTGATTTGGGTAAATTCGACTTGAATCATGTGTACAGGACTTTAAACACTGCGGATTCATTCCCCACAGCTGATAAAGAGGATCATTAGTAAACCGTCAAAACCAGGTCAGACTTCCTGCTTGGTTTGTGAGAAACCGCTCAACGTTGCACAAGTTTATTACTCAACTTCCCTTTGCTATTTGCTCTGAGTTTGGTGCGTTTTAAATATGACTGTCAACGATAGAAAAAGTGGACCTTTCAATCCATAATGAAAAACATTCAAATAAAGGGGAAAAAATATTAAACACTATACAATAAAGTATAAATGATTTTTTTTCATCTTTAGGCGCATGTTTAGGTTCTGTTTTCTGAAACAAACATAGTCAATCTGTTTTTGCTGGTTGTTTTTGTTGACCCTTTCTGGTGTTTTTGCTTTGTTTATTCCTCGTGTTTTTAATTTTTTTTTTAAATTTCTCTTTTATTCTGCACTTGTCCTCGACATCCACCCCTCTCAAAACATATCAGCATGCCTTATTGTCTCAACTCTTTGTGTTTTTTTAGGATGAAGCCGTCAAACAAAGGAAGGAAGTAGGACACACACGCACACACATGCACACTTAGAGACTAATACACACTCAGAAACACACACAGCGAAACAAAAGCAGCTGTATGTGTGTGTGTGTGTGTGTGTGTGTGTGTGTGTGTGTGTGTGTCTATGTGAGAGGAAGTCTGCTTCCTTCCTACACACTCTTCCTGTTGACCAGCTGATTTAAAAGAGAACAGGTCCTCACACAGAAGCCTTGTTTACAATTTGATATTTAAAACCAACAAGCAAGATGTCATCAACAACGCAAATAAAAACTGAGCTCTTTGTATGTTTATTTTTCTTTCCTGAAAAGACTTAAAGCAAAGCATGAATGGCAGAAAACACCATGAAATAGAAAAAAGAAAAATTAAAATTAAACTTATTCCTATCACTTATATTTTGATGGAAAAGTGGTAAATAAAACTAAAGTTTCATATAAAATGACACTGTTTGAAACAAATGTCGAACATTAACCAGAATACCAGCTTAGAATGAGGTTGCAACTTTAAAAAATGTCATACAAAATGTGTTTTATATTAATAAATAATTCATATAAATAAGTAAGGTTGGACAAATGACATTAATTGTAAACGTATCTTTTTTTTTCTTTAGAAAAAGCTGAATACTTCAACAATAAAGCTAACCTACTGACGTAAGAAGAAACGTCACGTGACTATTAGACTACCTGCGGAATTTGTCGCCGCATGACTGACTGACAGTTTGGTGATGTCACGTGTTTGCTTACAGGTAAACAGCAAACAGGAAACACAGACGGACAGAATAAACACGTAAATAAATACACTTTAAAAATGACGTCCCTATCTCCCCCTACCACTTCTTCATCGTGACCTCAGACTGTGAGATGGTTACCATGACAACAGCAGCGCAGCATCCGCGAGGATGGAGACGGACTCACGGACGGCGGAGACATGACAGCCGGGCTGTCTTTGTTCTGCTCGCGCGTGTAAGCCTATCATTCACCTGAGCGCTCGTCCTCCGCTCCCATGGCGCGTGACTTCGCTCATAGCGTCGCCGTGTCCGCGTGTCGGTTCGCCAGCCTGCCCTCTGTCTTTGTCTCCACTTCTGTGAACTGTTGGACCCGCACAAAGAGATGCGCCGCCGGTGAGACACGCCGGGCGGGCGCGTTTCTGTTAGCCCGTCGCTTTACCTGCCAATCGCTCCGTCAAACGGTGTATCAGTCTGTCTGTCAGCGGCTCCGCTGGTTGACCAGCAGTAGCGGGAGGGAACCGGTTTCTCGCCGGCAGCCTCAGAACAATGTGTTTGAGGAGGAGGAGGGTGGGTGAAGGGTTGGGGGGTGGGGGGGGGGGGGCGTGGGGGGTGAGGTATGGGCTCATCCTGTCCTCTCCCTATCTTAAAGGGCCAGCAGCCCCTCAAAGATAGAAGAGCGCTCGCCGTGTTTAGATTAGGAGGAGCGATGTCTTACAACTAGAGCTTGATGTCTTAAAAAATATATATAAATTATAATAATAAAAAATAATAAATAAGTACAATTTCCAAATCAGACCAGCGTTTCAATTTGTATTCAGTGTGAAATTATTCAGAGGAAGTTTTATCAGTTGACTGATTAGTCAGTCGGACATGTTCCTTTCCTGTTTTATTCCTAAATAAATCACAAAGTGTGTGTGTGGTTTTTTTTAAATAATCATATGTACATTAATTGTTAAACAATAAATTTTAAGTTTTACCAGAGGATAATACATAAACCAAACAAACAAAAAAGAAAACAAAGAAGTTGTTTTTCTTATTTATTTTTTTATTATTAGCTCCATTCTCCTTAAATCCAGCCAGCCATGCACAACTGTTTTATTGTTTCAATGAACATGCATCAAATCACCTTTGAATGAACAATGCCACATGTTCCTCTCTGTTCTGGTTCAAATCCTTTAGTTCCTATAAAGAGTTCTTTTTTTATGAAAGGAGTAGCTTGTTTCAACTAAATATTAACAACCATTCATGTAGATAAAGAGTGACATGCTAACTAACGGAAATAAATAAATAAATAAAAATAAAAATAAAGAACTCATCTTGAGGCTCCTAAAGTTCTTCTGAAGAGTTCTGGAGAAAGTGAAGTGAACCAAACTTTAACTAGATGTCCAGGCTCTTTGTTTTCTTTTTAAAGCTGAGCAAGTTTTAAATATTCGGCACATCTTTCCAGTTGCCATGGCTACATGTCCTTTCCCAGTAGGAGAAACACACACAGATTGAATCTTAATCTGCGTTTTCCAGATTCGATTTGTTTGAGTTTCTGTATCGTGATCGGGGGCAGAGCTTTCTGGATTACAGATTACAGTGCCTCCTTTCTCTGTGCTCTGTCCTGATGATTCTGATGAGTGCCATATCCCAGCATGCAATGAGAGTGGTTATGTCACAGCTGTTGATGTCACAAAGCACCACAGGTCAAAACTACTTTTTGAAGACCGATACCATGTAAAATAATCTGTGAAAAACTGGCAAGTAAATGTGAAGATGTTTTCTTTTCTTCAAAAGAAAACTGCAGAACTAGATAAGTGTTGTTTAATGAGTTAGAATATTAAAATGTCTAATGTCTCACTTAAATATCAGAATTGCATAAGTTTTAAAAGCGACAATTTCTAAATACACTTAGTGTTCGTGACACAAATGTTGATGAATGAGATTCAATCAGGATAATCCCACACTACTTTAATTACTTTGAGTTTGATCTTTCACTGACAAATCCCTTCATGCTTGTTTGAAGTGGAGCTCAGTATCATTTAAAATCAGAGCTCAAGAAACATTTTCTAAGCTAAATTTGTATAATAACTTGATATCAAATCATGACAATTTACATAATTCCTGTTTCAGCATGATCATTACCATAAAAGGTTAATCTGGACTTAAATAACACATATCCTCTATTGTTTTCATTATGCAAACTCCAGACCATTTGATAATATTTCAGGATCACAGAGAGGCAAAACTTTCTACTTGAATTTCTGATAATTACAAAATCACAAAAGATGATCAAAAAAGAAAACAAAAACAAATAAACAGACATAACCCAGCTGGATAATTATACTTCATTAATTTATTTATATATTATAATTCTTTATAATCATTGTCTTTCTAGCAGCAGCAGCAACAAGTCCTGCTGTCAAAATGTGAGTCTGTCAAACATGTTACCATGACAACACAGTTGGTTTAGCACCAAGCACTCATTCAGGTGTTGTGAACTTTTCCCCTGTACATGAGGGTGGTAAGCAAAACTATTGACATGTAATTATTAAAAACAGCACATGAAGTTTCAGAGTTTCTCTGTCATTTTTAGGTTTGTTTGAGTTCAGTGAGTCATGAGAATTTCATAAACAAGTTGATTTGAAAGCAAATCTAAAGAATGCAGAAAAAGTTTGTCACTGGGTAGCTGTAGGTTGGTCTTCCATTCACCTGGAAATGGATCAATTTTTGTCAAGGGATGGTTCAGATTTTTTTTTAAGTCAGGTTCTGTGATGTTTATCTGCTCTGGACAGATGTTGTATTGCTCTGAGTTTGTAGAAAGTCCAAGAGAACGTCAGATTACAGGAAGTCATCTTAATTTGAGCCAGTTATAACAATCATGCTGAAAATTAAAATGGTTGTAAAAGTAGGAAGCAGCAAAATGTTAGTGGTTATTAACCCTTCAGAGTTTTGCATTACCCTGTTGTAAAGTTTGTTGCTGTTCTGAACTGTATTTGTCTCAACACGCAAAAATTACCTGGGCCGTGAATCATCAGCACACTCCGTTAATCTAATTCTGACAAAAGTAGAGTGAACTTCTGGTTTTAGATTTGAGGACAAGCTGCACAATGGCATAAGACATAGTATGTTCCAGTGCTTTTCCAGGCAACGCTAAAACCCTTTAGAGATTACTGTTTTTTCCTCATTTACAAATTCCAGCTGATCTTCACGTTAAGCAATGTATGGATCAGTGAAAGTGCAAAAAGTTAAAATTTGACATTGCCGCACTGTATCGCACTAGCGTACCAGTTTAATATCAGCTGAAAAGTGGACTAGCCTTTTATCTGACTAGCTGTTAGCCTTCCATCATCTGAATACTCTATCAGTTGTTTACTGCATGACTTTTTCTACTTCAGATAAGGAAACTGTTACTGCCCAATTAATTTCAGACTGAATATGAGAATATTATTGAGATATTCTGTGTCCTGTTGGTGAGTAGATGTTGTGGGTCAGCGTTCTCAGGATGTGGTTTTCTCTCTCCAGCTGCTGGTTCCTCTCCTGCAGTTCTCTCAGTTGTTCTCGTAAAAGCTCCACCTCTTCACGCACCACCAGCATCAGGTGACTCTTTACCAGATCCTGAGGAGACGAGCAGAAACAGATGTGTAAATTTAGAGAAAGGTGAAACGATGTAAAAAATGTATTATATAATTAAAAAAGGAAGGTGGGCAGGTGAAGACAGAAAGAGGTTAAAAAAAAAAAAAGTCAGCGTTCTGTCTTCCGAATGTTACATGAAATGCAGGTGTGTCAATCTGCATCTTCCAGTAGAGGGTGCTGCTTGAACATCGCACAGTTAAGAGTAATAGTTTGTGACTACAGTGGTTAAACCGGATTCAGCAATGTAAATTAGTTAAGTGTGGCTTTTGAGGTAAAATTCAAACCGGTGGCAAACAGGTCGAATCAAAAGCAGGAAGACTTACCATTGCCTGCTCAATTTTACCGTCAATGCCCAAAAGACTGGAAGAACTGCAAAGAGATGCACAGGTGAAATAGATACAGGCGAGGTGAACAAGGGTGACAAAGTAACGGCTGTAGTTGAATAGGATCCAGCTTGTGCCATTTTCAAGGCCTAAAGTAATGATCAGAAGTTACTTAATATGGAAATAGATGTCATAGCATGTTGAGGTTTTCATGATGCATGCGAGTTGTTGTTCTTTGAGGTAAAGTGATCATACATGATGCACCGTCAGTGATTCAAACAACACAATTTGAATTACGTAAAAACTTATTGAAGATTTTTCATAAAGTCATATTGCAGACGGCTTCTTGTACCCAAGAAAGTCAGAAACAAAACTATGATATTGAATTACATAGTCTTTCCTAATACAATACATAGTCTAAGACATGCAACCCCTAGTAAATTTGCTGTTACCTGCACCATTTGATCCCCATGGTTACCTGTGGTAAAACAGCAGTAGTGACATCATGGTTAAATTGGAACCTCGCCCATTGGGCGTAGCTCTAGCAGGAACTGACCGATGAGGACAGGCTGCAGGAAGCAGAGGATTCTGGGAGACTGAGGTGGCCGGAGCTATTGAGACGATGTCTGATCTTGGTATGCTGGAGGGCCGCTGCCGAGTTTCTGCAACTGAATGCACTCTGGAGGGTGGGGTCAGGGATCTGTGGTGGGCTGTTGCTGAGGCGCGCGGCCAGGACTCCCTGATTGCCGAAGCCTGGCCTTTGGCCTTCTTATGCTCCCGCAGCACAACAGGTGCCTGTGGTTGCCTAGCAACGAGTTGCAGAGACCTGAGAGGTAGTGGAGGGGTCGAAGAAGGATAGCGCTGAGAATGATTATGAGAGGCGGCGTCAGAAAGCACAGAGGATGACTTCTTCTTCTTTACGCTCATGGACATCTTCTGTCAATCATTGGCCTCTGCCAGCAGGACTCACCAATCAGGACCCAGCTACATCATTTCCAGTTTAAAAATAGTCCAGGCAATCAAAGTCCTTGCAGTGAAATAAGCATTCAATCAGACAAGTGCTTACCCATCGAGTGGTATTTAAAGCCAGAACAAGTTTTTTTCTTATTGGCGAGTCTTCATTGTGACGCCATCATCAACTCTTGGCCTCTTTTCAGAGCCTGATTGGCTGACACTCATTCAGAACCAGCTGGTCATCTCAGGATATCCAGATGTTGACTTCAGACTGAAACTCTTTAGAGAGTATTTCTCCCAACAGGACTTTCTGTCCCACTCCCACTCAGTCTGGTCTCTGGTTGGCCATTGCCTCATTCCAGCCCCTTCCCACTCATTGTTTCAGCCAATCAGAGGGCTGCAGAGGCATTATGCTCTGCCTACACACACAGACAGACCCTCATTCATTCTGTCAGTCAGTCAGAGCCTGATATCTTGCCAGTACTTCAGACTGTTACAAATTCAAATCTTTAGGGTTTGTCTTTATCTGATTCAAGTGTTACTTGAATCAACAAAGGCATGTACACATCAGCAACCTTCAGTCCGAGCCAATGAGAGAACCGTTGTCCAGGGTTTGCACCTTGGTCTGTAATACGTCTGCACAACACAACACAATAAGGTGAAACCCATTGTGACAGCTCTTATTTTTAAAAATATCATGATGCCTTTCTCTTGTACTTCAGCAGTACAAGAGGTAAGCAGGTAAAATACTTTCCAATGTGTTCATCAGTGAAATCAGGTTGAGCATGACCCGAGGCAAAAGGGTAAATAATCAGAGATAAACTGAAGTTTTTTTTTATTTTTTTTATAGAAAACCCCACAGGATTTTTGACCGTAAGAAAGTAAAGAAAGGTTCATTGCCAGCTACATAGAAATTTGCATGTAGCTCATCCAACTTGGAAGGATATAAAGAAATTAGTTAGTGACCATATGGTCAAAATAATTATTTTCTTGGCTCTTTCACCTGTCTGACTTTGAGGGTATCTTGAGTTTGTCCTTCCTGATCAAGTCTTCATTCCTGCTGCAAACTTAAATAAAATGTGTTCTTATCTAATCCTATGTATCGGACCCTGATCAAGATTTTATTTAATTTTTTTCATTGATGGTGCCTGCTTGTGTCTAGGCTTTCCCTGTCCCCACTGAGCTGATTTGGTTTTGTATGCAAAGCTTGCAAAAGTGTAAAGCAGGCCCTCCACATAACTTGATATTAGTGGTCTCAGACTTTTACAGTGGTGTTTACATGGACAGAGTGCTGCCGTTCTGTCTGTGTTGTGTTCAAGTCATGTGATCGTCTCCGGGCTGTAAGTGTAGGCAGAGAGGTCAAAAAGTCACAGTCATTTACTTTAATGGCATTTAAAGCAAAGCGTTGCATTTATAAAGCAGGGGAATACAGGAGGAGGAGGTTGTTATTCAAAGACAAGCATATATGGTTTGCTTTCTATTTCTACTTGCCATTTTCATAAGCAATACATTATAAATGATCAATTACAAAAGCTTGATTTCTAACTGATTTTATGAGCGGTGATTAAATTACATCCAGATTATGCAGGTTTTTATAAAGCTGAAAAAATGTCTTGGTGATTTTAAAGGACAACAGATGCTTGTGCCACTCCTTTTTCTCCTGGACCTGAAACACACCACAAAGTAAGCTGCTATGGACACAATAAGCAAACAGAACGAATAAAGTAAAGGAAATAACCAAAATGTCTTGACTGAAATATTAAAAGCATTTACTCAGTTTTACTGTCAGTGTTGCACTGCAGACATATTTGCAGGTAATTCGGCTGTAATTACTGGAATCTGGGTTTAAAATCACTCAAGTCGTTCAGTAGCTATATTACTCTGTTCCAATGTGTACTTATTATTAGCGTCTTTAATTAAAATGTGATTATGTGTATTTTCATGTTTTTATTCACACAGATAAGGTAATTAAACTTACACTTATTACACTTACACTTATTAAACATTACACTGTGATCTCCAGCTGCTTCCCCTGAAACATTAATGTAACATTTAAACACATCAGGCAGTCATGGTATTACATTTGCTAATATTTCTACATGAATCAAGGTGTATACTGTACCAGTGTCAAGATTTCTGCTTGGGGGGATGGATTCGTAGATAGCTATGTCGCCTAAAGGGTAAAATTAGGATCTTTAGCATTTTGGGGGAAAAAAAAAAGTATTTTTCCGGGCAGTAAACAGCAGCCATGTTGTAAATTCATTATTCAGGGCTGACCATGGGTAAGATGACTGTACGGACTGTCTGGATCTGGGTCGGCTGTATATTTTTCACCAGAGGCTCGACTGGATTCCACACGTGAAGAAAGCTCTGGAGATTGAACAGGAACAGAACGTATTTGTTTGTTATGTTAAAATTATTCTTCAAAATTAAGGAATTCAGAACGATGTTACAACGTGGATCTATGAGGAGAGGTCTTGGCGACATTGAGATCATGAAATACGGCTGTGGGATTATTAATTTTGAAATTCTTACCTTTAATTTTTCTGAGCAAAAATATAAACAGCAAAACCAGACTTCCACAGAGTAGGAGATTTCCACAAACCATCCCCGTCATCAGTGGCGAAGAGACAAGTGAGCCGCTTCCCTCTATAACAGCACATCACTCGTTAACACTGGCACTGTATGGGCCCCATGATGAAACATCAAACTGGGCCCCACTTCCCACACCTGTCACCACATTTCTAGCCTTTAACTGGTTCATCAAAAGCTTCACATTATTAACTTTAAACACTTGCAACTGTCTTGCTGCCTTTACTCCAATGCTGATACTAGCACAATATTTACTGCTAGTAAAATATGCATGCACAAGGCAAGAATAAATTCAGATGTAAAACATGTACTAAAAGCCATATCTTACACCCTGTTTTACATTGCAAAAATTAAAAAAATTCTCCAAACATTCTTGAAATATAAAATAACAGACACTAAATACACATTTATAACTATGCAACATTTACATTACAACAAACCAATGATAAAAAAAAAACAATTTACATCTGATTGGGCTTTTCTCGTAAGCTCACATAGCATGCTCGTGAGTTTCCAAATGTCCAGCCTCCGATTTAGACAAGAAGCTTTTTTTTTATTATTATTCTTATTTTTTAATTACCATTATTTTATAATGATTTGTCTGAATTTCTATCAATAGCAAATATTTCACTTTTGTTGTGTAATGTTAAACAACAAGAGAGAGAAAAGTCCCGGAAGCACCTCTGCACTGATGCTAACTAGCATGTCATTAGCTACGCATGGCGTTGCTCACCGTTTTCACATGGTGGACGAGTTACGCTGGTAGGAGGAGTTACTGGGTCTGCTGCTGACTCCGACTCATCTGTTGTGGCGTGTGGTAAAAGTCACAGGGAAAATTACTTCAACAAACCACTTTCACGGACATGTATATGGTCCTAACTTTCCCAGCGTATACAGTGCCAAACCCAAGATAATACGATGACTATCACGTTTTTGTGTGTGCCTGAATTAGCTTAAGCACAACTGGATTCATGAAGTTGTTTGCTTGTGCCAAATGGAAACTTACGGTTTGTGCCGACTTTCATTGGCTCACTGAACTCTGTGTAGTAAACTGGCTCTCCTCTCCCCCCTCTGCACCAGTAGAGTCCTCTCTGGGAGACAAGGATTTGTTTGTTGCTCGCAGCAGCATCCTGTCCGGGCTTGATTTCAGAGGGTATTTCACCCATATACCAGAAGTAATTCCAGGTAGACGGTGATGTATCCACATAGCAGGTCAGATCCCAATATCCACTCCCACTTAACAAGTCAACATTTAGCGTTGCCTTTGGCTTGCTTGCTGTTTATGTCGGAGAAATATATAGTTAAAAAAAAGTGGTATGAAACCTTTTGATTTTAAAGTTTCAATTACATATTCTAAATGTACATTTTACATTCAAAGAAAGTAACCACTGAAGCATAGTTTCACTCTAGCCACATCCATCCTCAGTCATTACTAATAATGTCTATAACTTTTCTCCTTGTAATTAATGAAGGCATCATTAGAAAATTACTTATTAACTCAATGCTGACCTCTTTTTTCTGTTTTTTTTTACAGCCAATTTCAAATAATTCTGTATTTTCAGTATTATTGCCTACATAATCCGACCTAAATCAAGGACAGTGAGCTGGAGTTTTAGATTTATTATATAAATGGATAAATAATAACTCGGAGTAAAAAGAAAAAACATCTTACAATGCACAGTCAGTCTGATGGGATAACTCCACATTGTGGGATGCAAGTCCATCTTCTGTTTCCCTCTGCAATAGTAGTCACCTGCACTGGAAATGGATGTGTAAAAGACCCAGTCTCCAGTGATTTTCGTTAAGCTTTCCAAGCTCGTCGTTCTCCATTCGTATTCCCACTGAGCGCCGTCACCGTCCGAGATGACACACGTCAGACTGATCCTCTCTCCGATAAATATTTTGATCCAGCTGGGATTTTGTGTTATCCTTGCTGTCTTCAAATGTCTTTCTGAAGGTGAAAAACATGAATTACTGAAAAGAACTCAAGGTGGAAGTTGATGTTGTGTGTGATACGCATTGTTTGTTTTACGGACAAAACACTTAACTTATTTTGTCAATCGTAACTGTGTTGCTGTCCTCTGTGAAAACAACTGGATCTCCTCTTCCTCCTCTGCAGTAGTAGGTGCCTTCTTCTGAAATAGTAATATTCTGTTCTGCTGTTCCACTTTTTATCATGACAGATTTAGAATATTCTGATGTATGTCTTTTGAACCAGTAGTATCTCCAGTCTGCAGATGCGTCCACAGAGCAGGTCAGGGTCACACTGCCACCCGCTGGTACTCGCCTGCTGTCTGCTCTGAGTGAGGCCTGCAGCACCTTTGCTGCTCAGTTGGCAAACAAAGAAAATAAATACATAAAGATTACCTTTTTACCTGAGATAAGCTTTTAAGTGTTGCTTTCTATGTTCCAACAAATTGTTTATTTTAAAATGTCATTCTTTTCCAGACTCAGATTTCTGGTTTCCTTAACATTCTGGCCATTGGAGAACAAAACATTTACCTACTGAATAAACTAATGATGAATAAACTGAGAGTTAAATGCAAAGGTCAGCACTTACCTTGGACAGATCCATAGCCAATGAATGGACCAAACACTTAAAAAAAAGAAGAAAATGTAGGATTAAGTCCAAATGAAACCAAAAAGAATACAGGTTTCTTGATTGATATTCATATATACATTTTTGAATTTGAACATTGTTCCAGTTTGGTTTCACATTTTTCAAAATATTGCTCATACATCAAGACTTCTTGGGAAAAAAAATAGTGACCCTTTTAAAATGATACAAATTGAGGTAATTAAAAAAAAAAAAAAAAAAAAAAAAAAAAAAAACCCAAAAAAAAAAAAAAAAATTTTTTTTACCAAAAAATTAGAAAAA
>NW_015113976.1:102216-110727 GCF_001443285.1 Poecilia latipinna | reverse complement strand
AAAAGTAGCCCTTTAAAAAAAAAAAAAAATAGGGAAAAAAAAAAAAAAAAAAAAAAAAAAAAAAACTAAGATCCACAAAGAAAACAAAAACTATCTTTTACTCACAAGTTAGGAACAGTGCGTATAACCAAATCTGTACCATCCCGTTTCTGTCTGACAAATAAACACTCTGCTACTCAGGGCCAGTTTTTATATCAGAATGACACCAGCAATATCTGCCTCTGCTGCCTCTGATGACTTCATTTGTCTTAAAAAGAAACTGTGAACCACAGACTTCATTTAATCACCGAGCGCTTCACACATTTTGCAGCCCCTATGAGTCATTCTGGAAAATTAATAGTAAACATATCCCCCTCCCTCATCCCCCACCGCATGCTTGAGCGTTTTGCATAAATTCGCGCATGATCTGAATGAAGCTGACGAAAAACTTAAACAGAGTGCATTAACTTCATAATTATTAGTGTTGTGTTGCCTCAATCTATTTCAACAACATGTTATTTATATAATTCCCAGCAAAAACAAGCAGGGTGGTGTTTTGCCTTTCTTTATATTTTATGAGGTGTCATGAGTCCAATCTAAATTATGCTTAAATCAAAAGCACAGCAGCTAAAAAAACTGGTTCTCAGAGATGCTTTACAATGAAACCAGTCGTGCCCATTCATGCACACATTCGCATGTTGATGATGACAAGCTACTGGGCCAGTCTGACAGAAGCGAGGCTGCCACCTGGCCTTCTGCTGGAGGATGCGACGACAGAGTCGGACGTAGCAGGAATCAAATTGATGTTCCCCCCAGTTACAGAACAAACTCAAACCACCATTGCTACTGTCACTGCGTCATCACGTCTACATCTCCCACAAATACCAACCTGGTGTGCAAGAACTGTGTAAGAAAGTTGTTTTATTGAAATACTAGTCCTTTAATCTAAACATCCATCCAACTATTGTATTAATTCACTTATCCATGCAGGCCAGTGCCTTTTCTCCAGCAGTCCTTGGGCGAGAAGCCGGATACATCCAAGTATCAACAAGTATTAGTTTTAGTGAAGTGTAAGACAAAACTTTACTTGACAGTCACAAAAACTGTCCACAACAATAGAAGTGTGATATTTGTTGGGTTTAAACTAAATGCTCTCAGAGCTGAAGCGCTGGAGGTGTGAAGACATTCTTCCATTCTGCATTAGAGGTGTGAAGAGGTTTGAGTTAGAACAAACCTTTAAATAGACCCAAATTCACCTCTGAGATGTTAACACCTCTAGGCTACTGAAACTGTCGAGCCATGACACATAAAATGGAGCAAAGTGAGACGGACTCTCTGCTATTGTTTGTTGTCAAGATTGTGGTCATCTAGACTGCACAACACAGTTGACACAATCTTACACCTGCTGCACAAAGAATATTTATCTGACTGTATGCGAGAATGTGGTTGAAGACATCATCATGATCTCATCCTGCGTTTCACACCTGGTCATTATTTCTGTTTTGTTCCAAGCCTCAATTTAATCTGACTTTGCTGCTTACTTTCAGGATGCTAGTATCCTCAGCTTAGCATGTTAAGAGGCTTGTAGTGCTGGAGAGTCAGAGACAAAGTGGATTATTCCTTTAATATTAATTTCATTCAGAAAGTGTCGCTGAAAACACTGGGATCTAATTGCCTCCTTTAAAAAAAATTCTGCTTTTCCAGATGGCTGATCTAATATGCTCATAACACAGCATGGCCTGCACTGAAACCACGCGCAGTTAAGTAGTTTTTCGGTTTGGCCATGAAAAGTAGCCAACATCGGCTGGTTTTAGGGACCTTTTCCCGTTCATGCTCACCACCATCAATAGCCACTAGATGGCGGTGTACATCAAAATGTCCCACGGTTTCTTGAATCTGATGAGTGGAACGTATGACTCAAGAAGGCTCATGTTTGTGGTCCCATGAAAACTCAAGAATAATTTTTTAAAGTATCAACTTTTGTTTTTGACTGCAGCTAAATGAGACACTTATGGTGTCTTAGCCATTCTGGTATGACTCCAGCCAGATTCCTGATGATGACAAAGCCATACAGACTTAGATACAAAGTAGGTGAAAGAAAATCCAGGAAGATAAATCTGTGACCACCACTCATAAACTTGAACTCAAGCCCAGTTGGGTTAAAACGCAATCAAAACGCAATACACCAGAAATTCATTTCCAAATGACTAGAAAAGTCATTTAAGCCATTCATCTTTGAAAATCTTCAAACTGGGCTGAATTAAAACAACTAGTTCAAAAAAAGCGACTGCCAGTTTTTGTGATTGCTCGATTGTAGCTGGTTACTGCAGCTCAGCATTAGTTATGTACAGTGACATTTACACAATGTACGTGGAACAGCCTTTAGACCTCATAAGAATTACACAAACAGAAACTTTGTGCAAAGCAGAGCTAACCATACTTCCTGCACAGCACTTTGAAAGACTAATGTGGTCATGTAGAAGATGGTTGCTTGCTTGAAAATCAAGATGCAAAATATATCAAGATTTTCATCTTCGGCTAATGCACCGTTGTGGTTTCGTTATATTTTGTGGTTCAAGTAACTATTTTTTTGCTTAGTAGGCAACAACTATGCAATCCATTTTACAAAAAAAATAAATAAATAAACGGGTGTTTTTTCATTACCATGGCTATAGACTTCTCGGTATTGGACAGGAAGTATGACATTTTACTCTGTGGCAAAACCTAATACAGAGACGGGGGTCTGATCTCAGTCTGAATTGAAACTAATTTCTTGTCTCCTGTGGGTTTTCTCTTTGCAGCACTTGGCTGAAACACTTTAAAAAGGCTGAATTATCTGGTTTACAAATGAGGAAGAAACACACTTTATATTACATTCTGGACATACAGAGTAAGTACATCACTTTGCTTTCTCATTTTAATTATTGCAGAGTATGTTAAATGTTTGTCAACTTTTGTCAACAGAACAGTGTTGATAAACCTGTTTCTTTTTAATAATTAAATTATATTTTTCATGGCTGGGCAGTACTTCTAAACCGTGCCGTGACCTTTGTAGACAAAAAACTGTTGCGCAACAGAAACTGGCTAAATTCTGATCTCTTGGAGCGAGAAAATATTAAATTGTTTTCTTAAAAACATTTAATAAACAGAATATCTGATCGACATTGGACAGACTGGACATATAAAACAGACGCCTTCTGTTGTTTTGCTTTAACTTTTTTCGTATAAAATTTTCAACATTTACTTTAGTGTGGATCATCTTCATCTGCTGTGGACAGGCTCAAGGTAACTTCACTTTTATTCCTATCGACATTTGAACACAATTTATCTTTTGACACAGGTTTAGTTATCTGACCCCCTAAAGGTTTCCAGTTTGTGTCCCACTATAACAAAATGCCTGCAAGCTGGAAGATTAGATACATTTTTATGTACGTACATAAAACAATGGCATTTATAAACTTGAATGTTTATTCCCTATACAATAAAAGCATATGTGCAATATAAAAAAATGTCTTAAATTCAGATTTCTGCAAACTATCACCATTTGTGAATTATAACAGGGAACAAATACAAAACAACCTATTACTTTTTATTTTATTTTTCTGTACAAACTGGCAGAACTTTACAATGATTGACTTAAAGAGACAATCATTGTAAAGTTTTATTAGTTTACAAGTTAGTAATGATACAAATACCCGTTGGAACAATATTGGTGTTTTTAAGTTATTTTTTAAAACATATTTTTGTGTGCTTGATAACAGCTGACAGACTCAGAGCCATTCTGACAGCAGGTCCAACAACTATACCAGTAGGGGGCAGTGTGGCGCTGAGCTGCTCTGTGGACAACTCTGCTGGATGGAAATACAGATGGTTCAGATCGACTGCGGACACTCTCCCCGTTCAAATCAAAAATGATAACCAACAAAGCAAGATTATTAATGTCACACAAGGAGGTTTTTATCAATGCAAGGGTGTGAGCGAAACAGGCAACCAGCAAAGTCATTTAAGTAACAGGACTACAATCAAAATAACCTGTGAGTTCATTCAGATAAAAATAGAACTAACAATGCTGATTTTTCTTGTCTGATTTCATGATTCTCTTCATGTCTGATCTAAACAGTTTCCAACAAGGTTGTTATGACTCTACACCCAAACTGGCCTCAGATGTTCAGTGGTGAGACGATCAGTCTGACATGTGAGGTCCATGGAGGAGAAACCACTGAGTGGACGTATGAATGGAGGAGAGATGGGTCGTTTATACACATGACGCATGAAAAAAACTTGACTTTCAGTGTTTCTGAGTCAAACAGTGGAGATTACAGGTGTCTGTCTTTACTCAAAGATGGCGGGTTTTCTTCGACAGAGTGGAGTGAACCCATCTCAGTGTCCGTATCAGGTACGCCATGTTGAATTCATGTGTTTTCTAAGATTTCTACTACTACTTGCTACTCTTGAGTTAAGTTTCTGGATTCTCTAGCCACTGTGAGTAACTTCAGTGAATGCAGAACAAACACGTCTTAGCCAAAAAATTACCAGACGCAGATTCACACACACACCTGCGGTTTTTGTTAAAATTTCATAGATTTTTAATTGTCTATATTTTATGTGAGGAGCAAGATGAAAAAGAATTCAGAGAAGGAACTGCCTTTTGGGTCGGTCAGACTCTGACGTGCAACAGGGCAGGAGAGAGACATTCATTACAACAAACATCACCTCCAGTGGTGTTTCTAACTCAAATAGCACCTTCTGTTGACTCAAAGAGAAATAATTGGTCATAGAACAAAAAAGTTCAATCAGTGTCTTTCCTGCTTGGAATAATCCAGGCCAGGTTTGATTGGTCCGTTTCAGATTGTGAACAAATTTAGCACAGCTGATAAGATGCAAACTTCACAGACTAAAATACTTTATATGAAAATGCTAGTTTATGGAATATGTTGACCAGCTGTCTCCTGTATAGAATTGTATGCGTGACTCACATCTATGCCGTTTCTTATATTTTTGTTGTCTCTATGCTAAACTCGCCAACAGGTAAACCAAAGGCCCATCTGAGTACGGACAGCACAGAGCTACCAGTAGGAGGCAACGTGACGCTGACCTGCTCACTAAACACATCGTCATCATCATCATTTAGTTGGAAATATTTCTGGTACAGAGGAGAAAAATCCTCCGAGCCTCTGACCAGAGAATGGACAGATGGACAAGTGAGCGTCTCAGAGGAAGGACTGTACTGGTGCAGAGGAGGAAGAGGAGAACCAGTTTACTACACAGACTACAGTGATCCCATCCACATCAGTAAGTTATTCTAGTAAACATCTTTGTTTTTGGTTTCTTACTTTTTGCTCTCAGCTTCACAATCTGCTTCAAGTTTCACTGACTAAATTCTGACCAATAAGTCCAAAATACAATTCAAAATAATGATTTTTTTTTCAACATTTAAAAAAAAAAAAAAACATTCAGTTGTTTTTGGAAAGAACAAAGCAGAAACTGAGAATCATCCTCAAAAGTCCAAATTTGTATTTTTTCAAGCCATTAAAAATATGCCTTACAGCAAATAATTTGGATTTTGTTATAACAACAACAAAAAAACAGAGAAATACAATTTTAATAATTTTAATTATTCACAAATAAATATTAAAAAGGAATTTTCTCAAGAACCCAGTGATTTCTTGCATAGTTACACGTTTCCATGATATGCATTGCTTTTAGAGGATTGCTGTATCGTTTTTGTGCAATAGACCTTCATTGATATTAATTTGAAAGGCAGAGAGAGAAGAGGAAACACATCGTTTCATTTAAACTAAGATTATTCAGAAGATCTCCTCCTTTAACTCTAGTTGCTTCTTAACAGTCCGTACTGCAGGCTTCTTTTAACAATAAATCCTCCTCTTCACTCATTAAAACATATAGATACAGTCATTATACATTACAGTGATAAGTTACATTTCTCTTACCATCTTGAAACATGCCTTTTGTTGCCTTATTTAAAAGAAGCTTTTGGATGTGCTGTAGATTTTATTTCTAATCATCTTTAAGATGTCTTTTTTTGAGATGATAAAATCATAATTCCTTTTTCATGTTTTATGTTTCCAGTGTCCGTCGAGTCCAGCGGTCCAGTCGGCTCTTCATTATTTGTGCTGTTGGTTGTTGCTCTCCTCGGTGGAATCAGTCTCGTCATTCTGCTGCTCTTGTTTTGGCGCAGCAGACAGATGAAAGGTGAGAGAGACGTTTTTTCTGGATCAGGCTCATCATCTAAAGTGTTTTAAATCAATCAAGATGCATTCTAATGTTGTGACAAAAAAAAAACAAAAAAACTATTTGAATAGTGAAGTTATTTTCAATTGTTTCTACAGATTTGGGGCACATGAGGTGAGTACATGACATCTGATCGTCTCTTTTTATTAAAAGTATATTTTCTTTGTACCTTCATCAGTAATTTCTGGTTGTTTTTCTAGTAAAGTGGTCACATTTCTTCTGTTTTAGATTAACTCCATCACAGAGCCCCAGTCAGAGCTTCACCACTAATCATGAAGTCAACCAGAGTGAGACGTACACCTCCCCCCCTCAGGGTTAGGGAGCAGATTCATTGGAATAATTTATGTTTTTTTTTTTTCTCAACTAAATAAATAGAAGATAAACAAAGCTAAACTTATTTTCATTCACATAAAAAAACAAAAAAACAAAAACAAAACAAAACTGAATATGTGTTCCAATGAGGTTTCATTGTCAAATTAAAGATTTTGAGAAAAACCTCCTATCAGATATTAAACATACTTTTCATCAATGTGTATTTTTGCATTAAGTGTATGTTTTTAAAGTGGTCTGATTAAATATTCTAACCTGAAATCTCATGTTTTCATTAGTATAATTATATAATTATGTCAAAGTTAATAAAAAAAAAGTCTTTAAACAATCAGTCTGTGTTTAGTGAATCTACTTGGTGTGTGAACTGAGTTTTTGGAATGAATTAAGATTTTAATAATATCCTAATTTATTGAAAATAACTGTAAGCCTCTTGTCCTTATTTATTCTTTACAGTAAACGATTCTTCCCTCGGTTTGCCGCTCAGAACCTCTGAGGTCAACAGGAACGGTAAAGTAATTTTGTTAAAGTTGTTAATGATGCCAACCTGTTGGTCACTTAGGAAGTTTAATCATGAACAATTCGTATATAACCTGTAAATATTTTATTTGCAGGTAAATCCATCGACACCGTGTACTCCCTGACTGAATTAAAAAACTCTGGGACAAAGAGTAAGATGGAAATATATTTAGTTTACGGCAGAGGAACAGAAATCAGAACGAATTTTAACATTCAGTTCTTTGGTTTTCATCTCAACAGGGAATCCTCATGATCCAGAAGAGGGCGCTCTTTGGTCACATGTGAGAACAACAGCTATAGGTAATTCATGCTGATTTGAGTCACTGAGATGAATGAACTTTTCACTAATCTAATTTATTAAACCTCTAATCCTTATTTATGCTTTAACTGACATTTGTTTCAATTAGTCATTCAAATGTTGTGATGTCATAAGGAATGGTAGAGTATTATTTGTTAAAGTTAAGAATGCAACTTATTGGTCAATTAGGAAGCCTAATGATAAACAACAGATATATAATCATTCAATATTTTATTTGCAGATGAATCCATAGACAATGGGTACTCTCTGCTTGAAGTAAAAAACTTTGGAACAAAGAGTAAGACGCAAACATATTCAGTTTACAGAATCAGAACTGTTCTTAAATCTGCAGTATTTAACTTTTACAAAAATATGTTTTTCATAACCGTCACCATGTAGTGGTAGTATGACGTCTGACAGATAATCTGGGAAAAGATTAGGCTCTTCCTCCTCTTCCCAGTGTTACAATTGTGTTATGCAAAAATCCACCATTTCTGGTCAAAAACAACCAATCAGAGCTAGGAGGAGGAGGGTCTTAGTGCTGTCAATCACTACTGCTCAATCTGCCAATGGTAGAAAAACAACTTACTGTTAAAAAAAAAAAAAAACGTTATCCGCCTTCATCTGTGGCTATGCTAACTAGCATTAACATTGGTGGCAGCAAGAGAGTGATTGACAACGCTAAGACCCTCCTCCTGGGTCTGATTGGCTGGTTCTGACTCAGTGATGTATTCCTGTCGTTAGCGCTGGGAAAAGGCAGAGGAGCTAAATTATTATTTTTTCACTTTATCTGTCTTATATTTAATTGGCACAACATAATGATTTCTAAGTATGCACTTATATGTAGTTCTTAATTATATTTTAATACAAACTTACATACTGCAGCTGATCTAATCTTTGATTTTTTTCCTTGTTTTTTTTTCCATCTCAACAGGACTTCGTGTCGGTCCAGAAGTGGGCGCTGTTTACGCTAATGTGAAAAAAGAAGCTGCAGGTACTGCCAATAAAACCCCTGTCACGGTTTGCTGACCAGGTTTTGTCACTGCTATTTTAAAGATCATTGGTGATGAACTCAAAGTATTTAAATTGTAATGGCACCTTGTCATCACCTTAATCCTAATCTTTAGTTCCCTCCA
>NW_015113976.1:97604-98838 GCF_001443285.1 Poecilia latipinna | reverse complement strand
CCAACTTTGCAACTTTGAAATCTTGTGACGTCAATAAGTTTAGTAGACTGTTATTATCAGAGTAAAGTAGTTAAAAATGCTGCCAATCGGTCACTTAGAAAGCCTAATGTTGTGTAACTGTTACATAATCCTTGAATATTTGTTTTGCAGATACATCCATAAACACTGTGTACTCCCAGATTGAAAGGAAAAACGTTGGAATGATGAGTAAGATGTAAAGACATTCAATTTACAGCATCTGAGCAGAGATCTGAACTGTAACTACCTCTGTTTTTTTTCCATCTCAACAGAACATCCTGTTATTCCAGAAGAGGGCGCTGTTTATGCTAATGTGAAAAAAGGAGCTACAGATACCAGTAATAAATCCCTTCTTACAGTTAGTTGCATGTCTTCACTGGTATTCAGAGTTGGGACGTTTTATGTTCTCAAATTTGTTCTGTTTCTGTTATTCTATGAAGAAATCCACACTGACCTGATGGAAATGTGTTTCTACATTTTTTTAATGAATCTCAATACTTGTAGCCCCAACTTTGTGGCTGATATCAGAATAGTAGAGTACCTATGTTAAAGTAGATAAGAATGTCACCAATTGATCACTTAGAAACCTAAAGATATGCAACTGTCTGATGTATAATCCTTGAATATTTTATTTGCAGATAAGTCCATAGACACTGTGTACTCCCTGACTGAAATGAAAAACTTTGGGACGATGAGTAAGACATTTGATTTACAGTAGCAGAACATAAGTCAGTCAGAACGGTTCTTAACTAAAGGGTTGCATGATTTTTTAAATCCATCTCAACAGAGAATCCACATGATCCACAAGAGGGCGCTGTTGGCTCTGACGTGAAAACAGGTGCAGTTAGTTCCAGCTGCCTTTTTTTGGGACGGGGGGTTTTACTGTAACTTGTCCTCATGATATTAGACTCAATTTCATTACATATAATCTTAGAGTTCAGATGATAATCTGACTTATTTAATATCTACATACAGCCACTAGAGATCTACAGAAAATGACAGAACAGACACAGTGGATAAATCATAGAGTTCATCTGTTCAGTGATGTGCTATTTTGTAAAGATGAACATATTTCTTATGTACAGTTCAGTACCATATTAAAGCATCCACTCAGATTACAGTGGATTATTATTACTTTTTTTTGTAGTATCCTGTTGTTCATTTGTAAGAAAACAGACCAGCATCCCCCAGTTTCCTTTTTTTTTTCTCACACCTG
>NW_015113976.1:90874-93146 GCF_001443285.1 Poecilia latipinna | reverse complement strand
TGTAAAGATGAACATATTTCTTATGTACAGTTCAGTACCATATTAAAGCATCCACTCAGATTACAGTGGATTATTATTACTTTTTTTTGTAGTATCCTGTTGTTCATTTGTAAGAAAACAGACCAGCATCCCCCAGTTTCCTTTTTTTTTTTCTCACACCTGTCTTTGTAAATAGATTCTTCTTTTGCTGAATGTCCATTTCTCTCGGCTTGCATTTCTTCTTCAGACTCCACCGCGGCATCTACCGACATTATCCATTTGAAAAAAGCCAAGAAAAAACCAAAAGGTAAAAGAGAAAATTACTTATGGTTACCAGCTGACAACTGAAATGTGTATGGAGATACAGTACAGCTTAAATATACAATCTTTTCATCTCTCAATTCACAGGAAAACGGAGTCGTTCAGCAGAGGCAGAAGTTTATGCCAACGTCAAGTCAGGAAGAACTGTGACTAACGATGGTCCCATGTCCAGAAAACCCAAAAAACATTAAAGCTGTTGTTTTAAAAAAAAACCCAGCAGCATCTCAAAAATGATTTGTACTCAACTCAGTAACTAATTGAAAAACCTTTACTAGTATTATAGCAATAAAACTAAAGTTCTTACTGATTATCAGGTTTTCCATGTTTCTTGTCATTTCAGATTTGGTGACGGGTTTAATGTATTTGAGGCTGCTTAACGTTTTCCTAATGTTGGCTCACTCCAAACATTTGTCCTAAATCAGTCTGCTAACGTCGCATAGTGAATAAGAAAACAACCAATAAAGGATTCTCTGTCAAAACAAGACCCAGGAAAAACTCTTACACGCGTTTATCTTCAATGGGTTCGATTATTCTCATGTTGTCCGCACAGACCTCAAGTAGTATATATATATAGAAAGAAAACAATTACACTGCTGCAGCTCATGTCCAGATTGCTGCTGGCGGAGTCCTGACTAAAACCAGTTCGTATATCACTTCATCAGTTCCCTGTCTGTTGAAGGATTTAATTCAAAATATCGCTGACTGTGTAAAAGGAACTGAGTGACCTTTGACCTCCACACATTGGAGTTGAGTTGATGTTTACATATGTACTGACAAATCATCTGATTCTTCAGATGGACAAAACCTACTGGTTCCTTTCAGCCAGGTCTAAAAATGTGTTTCAAATTTACATTTTTTATTTTTTTATGTGATTTATAAAATGTATGTTTTTTCATTTAAAGGTTGTATTGTAACACATTTCTTTTTACCCGTCACTTTATTTCGCTGTAAATCACATTGAATAACCTTGTGTATGAATAATGCTATCCCAATAAATTTGTCCTACCTTTCTCTTGAATGAGACTGAAGGATTTGATGTAACTGGACACGAGTTGAAATATAGCAGAATTTGGAAAAACCTAAAGTGCAGTGGCCAAACTCTACCTCTTTGGGATTTTATTTCAAATGCAGTGGACACAGAGACGGAGAAGGGTAAACAAGCCAATGAAGAAATGAAGAGAGGTCAGGCAAAAAGTTTGAAGGAAAGTAGGGAGATAAGAAAAACAGGAAGAAAGAAAGAAAACAACACATTAGGTAACTGTTTCTATAGCTGCAGAAAGAGAGAAAAAAAGAGAATGAAGAAACCGCAGTGACAAACGACATATATAAATACACCAGTGACGCTGAAAAGCACACATTAATTTTCACAAGAAGCATTCAGTGGCAAGATGGTGTTTATCTGCAATCACCTGAAATGTATTATTAATGGGATTATTAGTAAAAGTTAAAGTTATTTTAGTTGAATTGAGGCACCAAGTTCAGTATCTCTGGATTTATGAGTCAAACTTTTCCGTCTCTCGTGACAGAATGAATTCAAAACCACTGAGATGTTCATTCAACGTTCAGATTTTTGTTTTATCTTTTGTCAGTAGTTCAGTGTAGCATGAACCCATTTTTTTACTCGCAACTCCTAAAGAGTGAAAAGTTCATTCATAAGTCATTCTATTGTGTAAATGTACTGAAAAACCAAAATAGGAAATGTCTGATGGCATTTTTTCTTTGTTTCCTGCTGATTTGAGTCAATTGGGTGAGAAATTCTAGCTAAGTTGCTCAGAAATGTTCAAATGTTCTTTGGTCAAGCTAAAATGGAGAAGTGGGAAATGTCACAGCACTCGAGAATGAGCTCATCGTGTAGAAAAAAGGACACGCCAAAACTTATTAATGCTTATATGAAACCGGAACGAATGTCTCGATATGAAGGACGTCTGTTGATTTAGCTGAAAGACGGAGCTCTTGTGAGGTTGGGACAGTT
>NW_015113976.1:77091-87790 GCF_001443285.1 Poecilia latipinna | reverse complement strand
ATGTTCTTTGGTCAAGCTAAAATGGAGAAGTGGGAAATGTCACAGCACTCGAGAATGAGCTCATCGTGTAGAAAAAAGGACACGCCAAAACTTATTAATGCTTATATGAAACCGGAACGAATGTCTCGATATGAAGGACGTCTGTTGATTTAGCTGAAAGACGGAGCTCTTGTGAGGTTGGGACAGTTAATGTTTAATTAAACGTTTTTGGCTTTAATTATGTTTGAACTTTGAATTTTCATTGTTGTGACAAATATGGCAGTAGGACTGCTGGGAGGAGGCAGAGTAGCTTGACTTTTTTTTTTCTCACAGATATTTTAGGTGTGATGTTTTTGTCTCGGATGAAGAGAAACTAGCTGAAACCTCTGATGTCATTCTGATGGGAAACAGATAAGATGTACTTGTAAAGAAGAGGATGTGCTTGTCAAGCTTCAGTGCTGGATGTGAGCGTGAGACGCACTTTGTTCATTTATCTGAACGTTGTTTTTGTTGAAGATGACAAAGGTTTTAGCTGTTATTTTAGGTCTGAATGCTCTCCTCTGCTCTGGACATGCTAAAGGTATCTTGATTTTATTGTTCTTTTATTTATTCACACAGAAAGATATGCATATGTGTTCTTTTCTTGATTTGATGTGTGAAAATGTATTATAAACGTACATCAATGTGCTAAATGTGTTGTGCTGTGTTTTAGTTGCTGTGCTGACTATTGATCCCAACTGGTCGACTTTTCATCCTGGAGAGAGCGTGACGTTCATTTGTGACATGAATGAAGGCAAAGACACCGACTGAGAATATAAGATTAGAAGAAATGGAGAACAATTTATGCAATCCGGTCAGCACAAAAGCTACACGTTACAACCTATCAAAACAGCTCATAGTGGTGAATATCAGTGCTGTGGTGTCAGGAAGAGAATCAGTTTGACCAAGTGCAGTGGTACTGTCTCTTTAACTGTTACAGGTGAGTCCAAATGAGCTTTGTCAACTAGATTAGTACATTATAAGAGTTGTGAAGCCAATTAACATGTTTACTCCTCTGTAAGTTAAATCTATATGCAGAAAATCATCTAAGCTTTTTTTTTGTTCCTCCCAAAATGACTTTTTAAACTCAGCAGTTGCAACCCGCCCATCTACAGAAAACACAAATTCTATGCAATACAATTAAACTTACTGTGTTATAATAAAATTATGCTTCATTAGGTGAGCTAATCACAGAATAGCATAAATTGTAGGTTTTTTTTGTTTGTTTTCTTTGGGACATTAAATTAAGATAACACTTTATTCCCATAGGACAGACTCAGTTTTTGAGTTTTGTCATATATTATGATGAGACATTTGAATATTTGTACTCAATCTGACTGGAGAATAACTGAACATGTTGATAATTGACGTTTTTATTTTATTTTATTTAACATCAGCTCAACCCAAAGCCAAACTGACAGCAGGTTCAACAACCATACCAGTAGGGGGCAGTGTGACACTGAGCTGCTCAGTGGAGCCCTCTGCTGGATGGAAATACAGATGGTCCAGAAAGACCATAAACACACCTGAAGTTCAACTCACTGATGAAGAAAACAGAGATATTAATGTAAAACAAGGGGGAATCTACCGATGTGTGGGAGTGAGAGGAAATACAAACTTTCACAGTGTTGTAAGTGACGATGTCATCATCACAATAAGATGTAAGTATTTTTATTTATTTATTTATTTTTAAATGTAGCTGCTGATTGTTTACATTTTAGAGGAAACCCGTGAGTTTCTTTTTTTTTATTTTATTTTATATTTAGGAACTGCCCATATTTAATGTAAACAGTTTCAAACAAGGTTGTTGTGACTCGACGACCAAACTGGCCTCAGATGTTCAGTGGTGAGATGATCACTCTGACATGTGAGGTCCAGGGAGGAGAAACCACTGAGTGGACATGTGAATGGAGGAGAGATGGGAGAACTGTAGCCAGAAGAAATGATAAAGTCTGGACTGTCGGTGTTTCTGAGTTCAGCAGTGGAGACTACATGTGTCAGTGTAGACGAAGAGACGACTGGCATTCTGTGACAAACTGGAGTGAAGAGATCCCAGTGTCTGTGTCAGGTGACAGGATGTTTCGTTATCATTGCCAGCCCAACACAACCAAATCAGGCAGAGCCAAAAAGTTAGCAGAGCGTCTCCCTGAAAGTAATAATTTGTGTGTGTTGGTGTAGAACATTGGAAATCTGGTTTTGTAATCATGCAAATTGCATTTTACTGATTCTGATAAATATTCCACCCAAGTAATAAGTTAACGGTGTTGACTAAGACGTCTTACAGTGTATGTACAATTTCTATTAATGGGAAAAAAAACACGCAATATTTATTCTTGATGAAATTTTGCCTGTGCACTTCAATCGCAAATGAAAATATTTTTCTTCAAGAAATGCTTTCAACGTTTATTTATTTATTTTTTTTCCACTAAGTGAATATATCTTTATTTACTGTAAAGCAGGGGTCACCAACCTTTTTGAGACTGGGAGCTTCTTCACCGGTACAGAGTAACACAAAGGGCTACTTGTTTGATACAGACATACATTTTCTTGGCTCAGCCTTGTAACAGTAATACATATGATTACATGCAGTCTAATCACATTAATGTTGGGGACTACTGACAATAGTTATAAGTAATAATTTACAATGGCAGCTGTGGTTAATTGCTATTATGTGATCAGAAGTTCTTAGTTCAGAGTTTTAAGTTTGATTCCCTTTTTTAGCTTTTCTGTGAGATTCCAAATCTCCCACAAGTGACTGGCAGTATGGATTATTATAGATGCTGTACACACTGTGAGATTTTCCTTTAAATAAAAGAAGGAACGTTATTGTATATTTTTATTATCCAACCCTCTTTACTATTAAAATTGTGCAAAGACTTCTGCTGGTCGGAAAAAAATAAACAAGTCCGACAGATTGGAAGGTAAAACTATCACTGCACATCTCTCCAATGCGCATCATGTGCGCGTCGCACAAACTTAAACCACTAAAGCAGTGAACCCTTTTGTTATGCTAAATACAAATAAAGACACGGAAGCGAAGCCTACCTGTGTGATCCACGGAAAGAGGAGGATGTTGATTCCCAGGTTCAGGTGGTGTCAGACGTCCAAAGGAGGAGAAGGTGAAGCAACAGTGTTTGCTTAATTTTGACTCTTTTGGGGAACGTTTCAGCTAGATTAAATTGTTTAACCCGCAGTCGTAGCGTGACGCTCGGGAAGAGCGGCAGATGTCAGCTAACGGGTGGCCCACTAAGTCTCCGGTTCGGGAAACATCAAATAAGCTCATAACCGGCGACCCGTCAGAACCGAACACGGTAAAAAGCTCAACCGGGATCCAAACCGCTCTTAGAACTACAGGAGGTTCAAACTCTGCTCATTCATTTTTAGCTTACAGAAAAAGCGCAAAGCCGCCAAATAGACAAAGGCAAACTGACCAATAAGATTTAAGCTTTGGGTGCCCTTTGACCCCCACAGACTCAGATGTGCGCTGAGTCCAGCACTGAAGAGTACATGTGTCAGTGTAGAAACAGAGACGACTGGTTTTCTGTTACAAAGTGGAGTGAAAAGATCCCAGTGTCTGGTGAGTCAGGATTATTTGTGCCAGATGAGCATCTCCCAGAAAGTACTAATAAGTGTTGGTAGCTATAGTAGAACATTTAATAATAAAAATTGTGTTTTTATTATTTTTGTAATAATAAAAACACAATTTATGGAGTTTGATTAATATTCCAGCCAAGTAATGAGTTAATAGTGTTGGTTAACGCCTCCTGCTTGTTTCTGACCTGGATCATGGGAATATATGGATAACAAAACCTGAATTTATCCATCTTCACTAAAAATGAATCATTAGAAACCATAATATGTCAGGATACATGTTAGTGTCCAGAAATATAGTCTATTTTTTTCCCTGTTTAATCTTCAATCCAAATGATTTAATAAAAAAAATACATAAATGCTACAAAAGCACTAATGACGTTTAATTTCTTCCTAATGTTTCCTCTTTGCAGTGACTTTCAGAGCTTATTTTCTCATTTTAACATTTTGAGCAATTGAAACAGTTACTGATGTCATTATTGTCACGTCTAATAGATGTTTACAGGTGAGCATTCCTACATTAAAGCTTCATGACTTTTTCTTTTAAATTGCAGATCTAAACCACTTATTGCATTTTATCCATTAAAACCATTTAGCTGTTTGAAAAAAATCAATACAGAGACTGAGGATGTCTGTCTTCAACCTTGATGTCACATTTACATTTTTTTTTGTAGGAAATCATGTCTTTGGGTCTAATGATAACTAACTTATGTCTTCCAGTAACTGTGTCTTCATCTCCTGTGCTCTTAATTGTTGGACTGATTAGTGGAGTCCTCATCATCCTCCTTCTCCTGTTGTGGCGCTACAGACGGTCCAATGGTGAGAGCTTATTTGTCTCACACTGGATCGGATCGCTTCTTCACCAACGATACTTTATTAAATAACAAAATGTATTATGTATCTGTAATTTTTAAATACATTTCATCTATTTCATTCTGGTGTTCATGATGCTGACGCCTCTTTCAATCTCCCACAGATTTATTCTGCTTCAGGTCAGTTTCTAATATCTGTCCTCTCATTTTAAACATGAACTTCTGATTCTTTCATTCGTTGTTACATTTAATTCACTTTAATATTTTTAGCTCTGCCGTCAGTCATGGAGCGGATCAGACTGAAGGTCACGTTTACAGCTCTCTGCTGCATGGTAGGTCACAAAATAAATGTATTTATCGTTTATAATAATAATTTGTTTTCATTTTTTTTGTTGATTCATCCTCATAAAAGCAAAAATACAGACATATTTAAAGACTCAAAGTCCAAATGGAGCTTTTTATTTCTAGCCTACAAAACAACAGAGTTAAATAATTGAACTTTGTGCTGAACTTTTTGTCACAATTAATCCACCAATGTTATGTCTCTGCTGCTCAACATAATAAAATACAGTTATGTCGTTACCATGAGTTTGTTCAGGGCAAATGGTTCATAATTACAAACGATTACAGTCAACAGAAAGATTAAGACGGCAAAGTCATATGAATAATATAACTGCTTTCAGATCAGAACTTTAATCTTGAAATGCTTTTGTTCGCTGCAGGCACCACTTCTGTGTATGAGACAGTCCGTCCACGTGGAGCCACTGCAAACGGTGAAGTTCATGTTTTACAGCAGAGCTGCAGCATCCGACTTATTTAAGGAGATTACAGCTGGCTCATTCAACATGCGGAAATATTTCAGAAACAGAAATGCTGAGAAATACTCTGAACTTTTCACAAAGAGGAGCCATTAGTAAACATTCAGTAGATTTTAAATTAAATTTTAACATTTTTATCCATGTCGCCATTTTAACAGAGAGTCGTCATCATCATCCAGAGGAAGATTCTGTTTACGTTAACATGAGACCAGGACATAAAAGCTCAGCATGAAGGTCAGTGATATTATTATTATTATTATTATTATTATTATTTTATCTATGAATGCATTTATTTATTTAGCTTTTGGGAGGGTAAACTGTCTTGCCTAGTAATTCTCAAGCACCTTCCGATTGACATTGATCACAATTCTGATTTTAAAGGTGCAGTATGATGTAAAGTCGACTTTTGTAAGCTTTACATCATGTTAGTATGGTATTTTTTCATTAAAAAAACATACTTGGAGTGTTGCCTTGATTCTTTCATGCATTTTTGAGAAATCCTTTAATCTCCCGTGGCAACCATTCACCTTTGGAAAACACCTGGGTGGACTTAGCTCCGCCTTCGAGACGAAGCTTCTCCTCAGAGGTGCAGCTTCTGAGCCTCCGCCTCACAGAGCCCCCCTCCCCCCACTCGGCTCCTTCAGACTAGCCTGCAGCAATTGGCAAGCACTAGCTGTTTTGGAATTGGTGTCTCCTGAGCTCACTATGCGAGCTACTTCTCAGTTCAATGCTAATAAAAACGTTGTTTAAAGGGTTAACAGAGGAGCGATGTTGTTATGACTTCCTGGAGGCGGGGTTTCAGAAAGAGCAGGAGCTTCTTAAAGAGATAGAGGCCCAATTCCAGGGTTTTAAGTTACAAAGTCAAAATTCTTGTCTTATTTGATATGTATTGCATTTTTATGTCATCTAACAGTAACATAAATGTTTCATTTGGATAAATTGAAGCACATGTTAATTTTTTAAATATATCCTCTCTCTCTCTCTCTCTCTCTCTCTCTCAGCAGGAAATTGGAGTTCAGCAGCAACAGATCCTCCAGATTATTCTACGATCAGAAACTACACTGAATATCTCTGCTGCCATGTTTCCATTATATGTTATGATGATTATTACTTTTCTGCAGTTTTACGATGATTTATGCAATATCTCTTCAAGAATCAAATGTGCTCTAATTTTACATTTTCCCCCATGTCATAAATAGGACAGGTCGAACATTCATAACATGAAATGTTGTAAGATTCTTGTGAAATGAAATTAAAGGTGAAAATTACAAACTCCCTTCTGACCTGGACAGCTGAATTTGTAGCTTTTGCATTTATGCTGTGCTTGTAGTAAATACAAGACTATCACAGTTTGAATATCGGTGCTTGTTTCCAATAAAATGAGTGAAGGTTCATGAATGCATGGTGTGTAAAACATTAATGATGTTGATTGGATTGTTTTAAAGTTTTGTTCAGTGTTAACAAAAAACAGTATTTAAGTTTGCAGTCTAAGAAGACGTGACACGAGTATTCAGTCTGTTACGAGTTCAAAGCAGAAAGAATGAAATATTTTGTTTTCAAACTGGTGGAAAATGATTGGACATTATGATCCTACATGTGGACTTTCATTGTTTACTGGTATTAAATTTGATTCCACAATCTGCAGAAAGATTAACAAGACGAACAATGAGGTTAACAACATGTGCAACAAATTATGATTTTATGTTGTATTTATTAAAATAACACGTCAAACAATTGGTTAAAGGCTCTGCACTAAAGCGTAAAGCCTTATTTAACAGGTTTCCCTCAAAATGGCTTCTGTTAGGTGGACAGGAAGTGTCAGTTCTCCATGGTGAAACAAAAAAAAGATTGACGTCAGAGGTTTTAAAATGAAAAAGTAAAAACAGTCCTTTTTTAGGTTGCTTTGATGAATTCAGTGCAACTTGTGTTAAAATAAAATGCAAAAAATATTCCTCCGACCCACAGAAAGTCATTATCAGGCCTGGAAATCGGCATGAGAAATCCTTCCTGTCAGGCTTGTTGTGCAGCGATGTCACTTCCTGTGTTTGAACGACGCAGATTAAATGAAAAAAATGAACAAAATGTTCACTTTTGACAGTATGTGCATTGACTTATCTTCTTTTGTAGTTATTTTTTTTAACTTACTTTTAAACTAATCTTTTATTTAATGATAAAAATTCTTTATAAGACTCACTAATGTAATGATTTTTAAGACGTGTTATCTTTGTTCTCTCCTATTTACATTAGGTTTTTGAGATTTTTTTGTTTGTTTTGCACATATTTTCATCTAGTTTTTTGAGCAAATAAATCTTTTAAGCTAAACTGAACATTACCTTTAAACAAATGGTTACCTAAAACCATTTAACTGGCCTATGTATTTGTGAGTCACCTTAGTTTACGGAAGTTAAACTAAGTGTCAAAATATTGTGTGGGAAGTTTCAACATTTTTCGTGGTAGTTCTTAAGTTTTAGCTGTGATGTTTTTCAGATGAAGATAAAAAAAGTGACCATGAACTCACAGAACAGGAAACTAGCGATGTCATACTGATCGGAAATATTGGTGATGTGAATAGAACGTGGTCAGTGTCAGAGCTGCACGCTAAGCAGGAACACTGAGCTCGTTTATCTGAACTTTTAACGTTTATAATGACAAAAGTTTTAGGTTTTATTTTAATGATGAATACACTCCTCTGCTGCGGACATGCTGAAGGTATTTTCTCTTTTATTCCTCATATTTACTTATAAACTCAGAATGAGGCACGTCTGTATTAACTGCATGATAAATGTGCTAAATGTGTTGTGCTGCGTTTTAGGTGCAAATCTGACTATTGACCCCAACTGGTCGACTTTTCATCCTGGAGAGAGCGTGACCTTCACTTGTGACATGAATGAAGGCAAAGACACCGACTGGGAATATGAGATTAGAAGAAATGGAGAACAATTTATTCAATCCGATCAGCACAAAAGCTACACATTACAACCTATCCAAATCGATCACAGTGGTGAATATCAGTGCTCTGGTGTCAGGAAGAGCTTCAGTTTGACCAAGTGCAGTGGTACTGTCTCTTTAAATGTTACAGGTGAGTCCAAATGAGCTTTGTCAACTAGATTTGTACATTATAAGAGTTGATATGCAGAAAATCGTCTTAGATTTTTTTGTTCCTCCCAAAATGACTTTTTAAACTCAGCAGTTGCAACTCGCCCATCTACAGAAAACACAAATTCTATGAAATACAATTAAACTTACTATGTTATAATTAAATTATGCTTCATTAGGTGAGCTAATCACAGAATAGCATAAATTTTTGTTTGTTTGTTTGTTTTCTTTGGGACATTAAATTAAGATAACACTTATTCCCATTGGACATACTCAGTTATTGAGTTTTGTCATATATTATGATGAGACATTTGAACATTTGTACTCAATCTGACTGGAGAATAACTGAACATTTTGATAATTGACATTTTTATTTTATTTTATTTAACATCAGCTCAACCCAAAGCCAAACTGACTGCAGGTCCTACAACCATACCAGTAGGGGGCAGTGTGACACTGAGCTGCTCAGTGGAGCCCTCTGCTGGATGGAAATACAGATGGTGGAGACGGACATCAGACACACCTGAAGTTCAACTCACTGATGAAAACAGAGATATTAATGTAAAACAAGGGGGAATCTACCGATGTGTGGGAGAGAGAGGAAATACAAACTTTCAAAGTCTTGTAAGTGACGATGTCATCATCACAATAACCTGTAAGTTCAAATGTTTTTTTTAATGCAGCTATTGGTTATTGTTTACATTTTGTTGAAACCCATAAGGTATTAAAATTTATTTTAATTTTTTCCAACTTTTCATATCTAATTAATACAGTTTCCAACGAGGTTGTTGTGACTCGACGACCAAACTGGCCTCAGATCTTCAGTGGTGAGACGATCACTCTGACATGTGAGGTCCAGGGAGGAGAAACCACTGAGTGGACATGTGAATGGAGGAGAGATCGGACAACTGTAGCCAGAAGAAATGATAAAGTCTGGACTGTCAGTGTTTCTGAGTCCAGCAGTGGAGACTACATGTGTCAGTGTAGACGCAGAGACGACTGGCGTTCTGTGACAAAGTGGAGTGAAAAGGTCCCAGTGTCTGTGTCAGGTGAGTCAGGCTTTCTGTCATTGAGGCCAGCCCAAAAACAACCAAATCATGCAGAGTCAAAAGGTTACTAATAATTTATGTGTTGGTGTAGAACATTGGAAATCTGTTTTTGTAATCTTGCAAGTTGTAGTTTACTGATTCTGATAAATATTCCAGCCAAGTAATAAGTCAATGGTGCTGATTAACACGTCTTACTTGTTTCTGACTTGGGATCATGAGACTATGTCCTTTAATCATCAACAGTGTATGTACAATTTTTATTAATGACAAAAAAACAATATTTATTCTTGATTGAATTGTGCCTGTGCACTTTAATCATCTCAAGTGAAAATATATTTCTTCAAGTAATACTTTGAACATTTTGTTAAATTTTTTCCACTGAATATAAGTATATAAGTGAATATATTTATATTTAAAGCAATCAGTAGATGCATATAAATTAACTTTTTCACTACACTGCACTTTTTTAAGAAAATGGTTTAAGTCAATAATGTTCACATAAAATCACAAATACACAAAATACAAGTAGCAAATAGTTGATGGATATATAACCCATGTTTTGTTTCTTTCAAAAATATTTTTTTAATTAAAATTCACATTTAAGTGTTACAAGTCCAAATATGAACCTCATTCACTATTCCTATGAGGGAAACTCAATTACTGAGGTTTGTCATATGATGAGATCTTTAGGTATTTACAGTCAGCTTGATTACATCATAACGTATTTATTTCATTAACATCAGCTCAACCCAGAGCCAAACTGACAGCAGGTCCAACAACCATACCAGTAGGGGGCAGTGTGACACTGAACTGCTCAGTGGAGCCCTCTGCTGGATGGAAATACAGATGGTGGAGACGGACATCAGACACACCTGAAGTTCAACTCACTGATGAAGAAAACAGAGATATTAATGTAAAACAAGGGGGAATCTACCGATGTGTGGGAGTGAGAGGAAATACAACCTTTCACAGTGTTGTAAGTGACGAGGTCAACATCACAGTAACCTGTAAGTTCAAAGGTTTTTTTGTTTTTCTTGTTTTTTTTAATGCAGCTATTGGTTATTGTTTACATTTTGTTGAAACCCATAAGGTATTAAAATTTATTTTAATTTTTTTCAACTTTTCATATCTAATTAATACAGTTTCCAACGAGGTTGTTGTGACTCGACGACCAAACTGCACTGAAAAAAGTAAGCTATAGAATTTACCTAATAAATCTGAGGTAACAATTTGCATCGACTTTTTTGTGGTAAATTTAGTACCATATATTGAGTATAAAATACCTGAACAAAAAATATATGAAATACTTAAAGAT
>NW_015113976.1:73166-73683 GCF_001443285.1 Poecilia latipinna | reverse complement strand
ATGATATAAAGTCTTTTAACTGACTTGTTCTAAAGATGTTCTAAAGATAAACTTGATTGTTTGATTGCTTTTGTTCCTGTACACTGAAAAAAGTAAGCTATAGAATTTACCTAATAAATCTGAGGTAACAATTTGCATCCACTCTTTTGTGGTAAATTTAGTACCATATATTGAGTATAAAATAACTGAACAAAAAATATATGAAATACTTAAAGAAATTGGGTAAAATTTACCTCATATTTATGTATATATTCAACAGCTACTTACTCAGTTAAATTAGGTAAAACTATGTCTTGTTTGCTAGTAGGTAATACCTGATGATTACAAATAAAGGTTAATTAAAATCAGTTAATAACCATTACTTATTCTGAGAAGGTAAGACTTACCCCCAAAAAAGACATTCAGATCATACACCTTTTCAATGTTTTTAATCCATAAAGTCATCAAAAACAGAAGCACAGAATAAATTGCAGCACAACAGTGTCACAGAACATTACAAATAATGAACCTGCATTAT
>NW_015113976.1:47951-68165 GCF_001443285.1 Poecilia latipinna | reverse complement strand
GATCACCTTCATTGTTTTGTCTGTGTAGTCCTTACATTCCTACATGTTAAAAAGAAAGAAACAAAGAAGATAAACATTATTAATTTAATTGAAGATGCTGTTTCAATACATTTCAACTTATCTAAAGGAGACCAAAGGGGAGTGATTAGAAGATAAAAGGAAAAGGGGAGAGAGGGGAAAGGAGTGGAGAGGATCCCTTGAGTTAATCAATCATCTGTTATCAATGACATACCTGGCAGTCATGGAAAATATCTTCTTGTCTTTCACCAAGGTAGTTAATGAGGCAGCAGACAACTGCATCCCTTTTTTTTCCTCAATGCTCTGTGTCTGTAGGGAGATACAATTTAGTGAAAAGACTGTTAGTGGAGAGTGGGGAGAGAATTGCATACAGTAAGACCGAACTGCTTAAAAAAAGGGTAGTTTAAGTTGGTAAGGAGCTCAACTTTGTTCACAACAAAGCAATTCTTTACAAATTATTTCACTTTTAATTCACGTATATCAATAAAGCTGGAGTTGACTAGTTTCTAACCTGAAAACCAGCGGTCAGACACAGTCATGCATGCTAGCTAATGTTGTAAAAAGCACACCGCGAACACATTTCATTGCAACTTAGTTGTCCAGACAGTTAACGGTCATGGTGGCGCCAGGGACAGATTCAAACTTTGATTTCAAGTAATGGCATGTTACACAGATGCATATTGAATATAAGTGAAGTGAAATATCTCATCATTTCAAATATTACAATTTGCCTTCGCGCTATTATTCACACATAGCTTACCTTCAGCTCACGGTTCGATGGCAGAGAGGATCCAGAGTTCTTCTTCTTCTTCTTCTTCTTGTTGTGTTTATTGGCGGTTGGCAACAAACTTACTAGTAGCATTACCGCCACTTACTGGTATGGAGTGAGGATCCAGAGTTCCCTGTCCCGCTCATTCAAAAACGGACTTCTTCTTCTTTTTGATTTAATGGCGGTTGGCAAGCAACTTAATGTTGTGCATTACCGCCACCTACTGGTACGGAGTGTGGATCAGGACGCGTGCACCGGACTCAAGATTCGGGGGTATATTTTACCCTATTTTCCTATGTAACAGGTTTTTACTGTTAACGAATGGGTAGCATATGTATAATTTACCCATTATTTTATAATTCCTTAGCTAATTGAAAAAAAATCTATTACATTTTATATGATTTTTTTTAGATCATAATTACCACTCTCCAAAATCACTTTTTTCAGTGTGGCCTCAGATGGTCAGTGGTGAGACGATCACTCTGACATGTGAGGTCCAGGGAGGAGAAACCACTGAGTGGACGTGTGAATGGAAGAGAGATGGAACAACTGTAAAAGTGGGCAATTACAAAGACCTGAATGTGACGGTTTCTGAGTCCAGCACTGAAGAGTACATGTGTCAGTGTAGAAACAGAGACGACTGGTATTCTGTGACAAGGTGGAGTGAAAAGATCTCAGTGTCTGGTGAGTCAGGATTTTGTTTTACCAAAACCAGGCAGCTGGTTGGAGCCCAAAGACCAGCAGAGCATCTTCCATCAGTTCAAAACCGTTAGAACTGCCTTGTTGCTGAGATGAGATCTGCAAATACAAAACACAGTAGAAATATTCTGATTATATTCCATTCAAGTGATAAGGTACTAGTGTTTTATTTTTCTCTGCTGTTGTCTAATAATGGGAATTCAATGTTAGCCTCATCGCAAACAGATGTGACACTGATTGAAAATGCATTATCACGCTGGCCCCTCCTGTTTGATTTTAACTGTGCCTATGCATTTTATTCTCAATTGAAAAGATTTATGTGGAAATGATATAAATAGCTGGAGATTCTACATATTTTCAGTAATATATTACTTTGAAGAAGAATGTCAAGAAGATTGCAGTGAAAAAGCTAATATGTGATAATGCTTTCAAGATGTTTTTTCATTGTTTTCTATGAAGTGAATGTGTTGTTGATGTGGTGTAAATGAAACAGTGGCTACACTAAACAAACAGATTTTGACTAAAGACTGCACACAAGATGAAAACCTAATAAAACTTTTTTTTTTTTAAAAATGGTTGTACTTAGGATAATACTTCCCACAAACAGACACAATTTGCAAATATGAAGTAGGGAAAATATTTTGTTTTGTTTCTAAAGAAAATACTATTTTTTCCCTTAAGATAAATATCTGGGTGTTAGAAATATTACGTTAATTAGACCTAACATTGATAATGGTATTCAAGACAAGTCTATGTTTTTGCTAACATTTCCATGATCATATTTAAACAGCGTAGTGTGTGTTCAAAGGAACGTAGGTGGAACATGGAGGACGTCCAGGTTTAGGAGTTGCTATGGATACGCATCAGTCAGTAGGACGGTTGTAGGTGGGGATTCTGCTCAGCTGGCTGACAAAATGTTTCTTCTGTAGACATTTTTTGTTTAGTTTTATTTTAGTTTACATTTTAGTTTTTACATGTATACTCTATATTTTTTCATAACTGAATAAGAAATAAATTATATTTCATGAAACAAAATGAACATGACACTGTTCTTCTTTCCGGTAACAGTGTTCACTCCTGGCAGCTCTTCATCTCCTGTCCTTATGATCGTCGGACCTGTCAGTGGAATCCTCCTGGTTCTTCTTCTGGTGTTACTGTGGTACTACAGGCTGTCCAAAGGTGAGATTGGTAATTGTGAAGGTATAATAAAAAGCAGTAGGAGGATTTGAACAATGAAGTATTAAAATAATATTTGTTTTTCACAGATTTACGCTGGCCTGGGTCAGTAAAGCACATCACTGCACATTAAAAATATCTAAAATTACTACATTTCTGTGAAAATAATTCACACCATCAACACTGTTTTAGGTGGAAGCTGCTAAAAAGCAGATTCAGAGTAAATGATGGATTCAACAAGAATGAAACTGATGACAGCAGCTCTCCTCTGCATGGTCAGAAATTAAACAGTGTTTGTCCTTAATACTGCAGACATTTTTAATTATGTTATCATTTGTATCAATAAGATTGCGTTTTCCATATACAGTAAGGAACGCTTTACAATATCCTTACTGAAATAAACAGAATGGAGAGATTACAGTGTTTGTGTTCATAAAATATTCACGTTTTTTCCTGCACTGTAGGTGACGATCATATCTACGAGTCGGTCAACTTCTCAGAGCCCAGTGGAAATGGTAAAGTACACCTTTTCCACCAGATTTAACTGATACACGTTCAAATGCAAGGAACTGATCTGGAAAATCCTGAAATGTTTCAGGATTCAAACCCAGGGACGTAACCTACTCTCTGATTGAACTGAAAAACTTTGGGAAAGACAGTAAGTCAGAAATACAACTTAAAGAAAAAAAATCAGCCTTGTTTTGATCACTTTTTTTTTTTTAAATTGTGACGTGTTTATTTGAACAGGTACCCCAAATGAACCAGCAGAGGGCGCTGTTTACTCTTGTCTGGATCCTGGAATGGAAGGTACAGTGAAGTCCAACTAACAATATGGTACTTTTCATTGCTATCAACCAATGTTGGACAAAAACAAAGCTTTTTTTTGACAAAATAGAAATGCTTTAATTTTTTACACATTGTAAGCCATCCTCATGTATGTAAAAATATAAATATTTAGACGTGATAAAATATTCTAAAATAAAATAAACCAAAAGTGAATTTTTGCTTCTCACTTATTTGTACATAGATTTAAGAATTTACACGAAAATTAATTGTAGGAACTTAAAGTTTAAAGCGAGTAAAAAAATAAATAAATTGTGTATTATTACCCTGCCTCTCGCCCGGAACGTTAGCTGGAGATAGGCACCAGCACCCCTCCCGACCCCACTGAGGGACAAGGGTGAAAGAAAATGGATGGATGGATGTGTATTAAGTACATTGAAGTTGTTGTCCTTTCACAGGTAGGGGGAGCCCTGGAGCAAAAGAAGAGGCTGTTTACTCTGAAATCAACTCTGGACCAGAGAACAGTAACACCATGTAGGCTGCCTGCTTTGATAGTTCAGTCTACAGCTTCTAACTCATGCAGGTTTTGTAGGATCGATTGTAACAAACCAAATATTAACCTTTCATAAAACTGATTTTAGCTGTTGCTTTGTATGTGTTTAAAATAATCCCTCTCAACATTCGCGGTCATTTATTATACTGGCAACTCTTCTTATTCTGCTTTACTTTATTTTGTTATATTAGTTACACATGCTGTAAAAATGTTTTTCTCATTCTGAGATTAAATCACACAAAACTTTTCTTGTTTTGAGTTAATTAAAATTACTAGCATTATTTTTTTTTTTTAGTTTCTTAACAGTACAATGGTAAAGGCGGGGATATGTAAAAAATATTTATATTTCCTTTAAATTCAAAAGTTTTTTTTGTATATGGAAGAACTGCTTTTTAACTGTATGAATTAGGTAAATGTGTAAATTTGGTGGATTTCCATCTGCTTCTCAAAGTGGTTTTCTGGAATTTCAAGCAAATGTGATTAGTGGTAAATGAGCGCGATGAGTATTTTTATCATTAAAGTTCTGGATGAATAAATGACATGCTTTTCATGTTCCGTGAGATACTCGACTGTTCTCATCACGATTGCTCATAGAGAAACTAACCTGTTTATCTACCACAAGCCGTGGCGGCCGCCTCGACCTCAAGGCTCAGAGGTCGAGGTGTGAAAATGAGCGAATGGAAAAGATTAAGCTGATTGTGTGCTTGTTTATGTATTCATGCCATTCGTGACCAAATGTTTGAAACATGTCATCTCGAAGAAACATGAGATCAAGATCACATAAAAAGTCAAAGCAAAATCTGTTTTTTCTTGCATTTTTTTTCTGTTCAATATTTTCCTCCTTATTTAAGCTCCCTGGTTTCACTGCTGACAAACTGGACACCAGATCGTATAAAAACAGTGACAAGGAGGATGATGTAGTGGTGTAGGGGTTAAGCACACCCTACATAAGGAGGCCTTAGTCCTTGACAAGGCCATCACAGGTTCAATTCCTGGCTTGGTGACCTTTGCTGCATGTCCTACCTCTCTCCATTTACCAACTTTCCTGTCCTAGCACTTTCAAATAAAGGCCATTAGAATAAAAAAAAAAAAAACAGTGACAAATTAACTTCATTTTAGGACTTGGGCAACTACTCTAATGTGCAAGTTTAGCAAAGTTTGAAGAAAGTGCTCGGAAATCCTCAAAGTATTAGGAAAAAAATGGTCATATAGCAAGTAGTATAGAAAAACAAAAAAAAATGTACTTGTCTTTTTATAAACTAGTTGCAGGATTGCAGGTCTGTTGGTAAATGTTATTGCTTGGGACTCTGCAGATATCAAACTAGGAAAGAACCACGAGTCTCTTTTTGTTTCCTAATCAAATGTGGAAATGTTAAACAGTCAAGTTGGCTATTTTTTTTATTGCATAATTACTTATGTTAAGTAACTGAGATCAGTAAGATTTTACTTGACAGCACATTTCTTTTTAAACTTTAGTCAATATAAATATGTGTTTCCAAATGACTGCTCTGGAAAAATATACACTTTAGTCACATGTTCAAGTTGATTTCCTGTTATAAGAGATGAAACCACACTGCCACCGCCCCCACCACATCTTCAATATGCTGAGGTTACAGCAGGCCTTTAACTTTAGTGTTCTGACTGAAAAGTAAGCATAAAAATAAATGTGAATTTGAGGAACTAAGCTTCAAAACCGAGAACAAAAGTCTGGTTTCTAGTCCCCAAACAATCCTTGAACATTTTAATAGCTTGGCCATTAAAGGGATCCAATATTGCATGCACAAAAAAAAGCATAGTTCATTTTGAAACAATTATTGCACTATATTCATTTGGGATTTTTTTTATTATATCAGTCAGAGCTTTAGAGATTCAACAAGCTTAGTTTCTGATGCTTTGCAGAAATTGTTCCTATGTCTAAAAACTGCTATGGGAAACGCAGCCACAGACGCGAGGGTGAACCACAGACATTATATATTTAGCATTGATGTGTGAAACATGATGGCCGCATCTCTGCATCGGATGGAACTCCTTTTTCGGTCAACATTATATCTACAGAAAAGCAGAAGCATTAATCATTAGCTGTGCAGTAAGTCTGGCTGTGAGGATGCAGCACGATCTGCTCTGGATGGGCTTCCTCTGTAAGTACTGAGATATTGTGCAACAATTCAGAATGTCTTACCTGTAGAAGAAGGTGCATTGCATCATAGGTGTGTTTAGTTTTTTAAACAGTTTTTATTTAATATGTTTATTATTTTCCCCAGCAGTTTAGTTTAATCATTAGTCATGTTGTTGAGTTAGAAGGCAAGAGAAAGCTATTTGTTTATTTATTTAAGCTTAGTTTTTGAAATATAGAATAAAATTGTAATACAAATTATTAATTGCTCTATGTTGTATTTGTATTTCACGTGACAGATTAACACGGTATGTACTTTGGACGTGGAAGAAAACTGAGATAAAGGGGTTTGACATTTTTCAAAGAAATATTTGAAAGAACCGCTAAACAACCCTGATGATGTGGAAGTGGGTTTGCTTGTTTTAATTACTTGGACCGAGTCATAAACAGAGAAGGATTAGAAGTGCTTCCCTGCGTGTCTTAAGTGGATCCATTCTGTCATAGAAGTGTTTTTATCAAGCTTCCAGGTGGCTTTATATTTATGAACAATGGTGCAAATGGATTTATGGCCAAATAGGTGGTGCTTTTGCATTTTCTTAGCCGAAGTTGAGGGATTGAAATAATAATAATAAAAAAATCATATATGCTGCAGAGATCATCATGGTTGGTGGCTGGTTGTGTTTTATTGATATGTAACAAAAGTTATATTTTAACAGCGTCTCACACCTCCATGCAGATCATTTGGTGTTTCGCTCAACGTTTTTGTAGATGCAGTGACAGTTTTTGATAAGGGCTGCATGGGCAGTTGCCCAGGGGGGCATTAAAAAGCGACTAGAAAATAATAAAATATGCCTTCTCTATCAGTTGTGACCTGACATTTTTTTGCTGCTGCTTGTAAACATATGCAGTGGAGTAAATGTATCTGCTGAGTGCTGAGAGACTGGGATACCTACTTTAATGGTTTTCTGCTGCAAAAAACAAAATTCAGATAATTTTTGGCTTTTTATTTGGTAAAGGGGCAGCAGAAGGAAGGGGCTGCAAGAGCCACCACTGCTTACATGCTTGAAAGGTTTCAAAGGTCTGGCCGCTACAGGCTTTTTAACTCTATTGGGTCCCACTTCAATCAGTCCAATCGTCTGTGTTGAATTCATGGCAACGTGGCATTTTCTCGTGTGCGATATGCAGCTCTGTCATTTTCTACTAGTTCCCAGCCACTGGTTTGACTTCATGTAAGCCTAGAAGAGAAATATCACAATAACTTTGCCATTGTTCTTCATTTAGCTTCTATTGCCAACTAGCTAGCTAACGGCTGGCTAGAAATGTTTTCTTCACCTTTTATTCAAAATAGCTTAATCTATTTTCATGTTCTCCTTAATGTTCCTCTTCAAACAAAGGGTGAGTAGATGTGCTTAGACTTGCATAGAAAACCCACCTGGTTTGTTTGTGAGGTGAGTTTCCAAGCAGCCGATAGCAGACCTCCATTCAGAGCTTCAAGCTACGACAAAGTTTGGAGCCACTTTTCAGATAAAAGTCTTGTTTTTAGTGCTCTGATTTGGTTTTGTGTTTCCTTCCAGGTGTTTCTGGCAGCATGTACATGTTTTAATGTCTTTTGTTTTTTGGACATCTTGTACATAAATATACTGATTACCTGACTTTCAGGTTTGCTAAGAAGTAGCAGTGAGGAAGATGCATAACTTGTGAACCAATTATGTGTTTACCTGCATATAGGCAGCGCTGAACCCAAACTTGTCATGCATAACAAGCACAGTGTGGTAGATGACTGACTTTCTACATCCCCCTGAATGCACCATCCTCACAGTGGGGGCCGTAGTAATGCTGTTTCTTCAGGACCAGATAAACAGTATGGGTGATCTGAATGGATTTCAAAGATGAATAGAGCTGAATACAAGAAAGAATTTGGAAAAAAAAATGTTAAGAGACCAAAGAATGAAAACTTTTGAAATTTCATCTTAATTGTTTGTTTACTTATAAATTATGTGTAAATCTTTATTACAGTTTTCAGCATGTTTTCCTATGGACATCCTGAAGGTGAGATCCTTCTCTTCTTTTTAACTGTTAAATGTGATTTATGGTCGGCATTCAGTTGGCTATGGTATCGTTATCATTTTTAATCATGGAGTAGTTGTCTTCATGTTGCTCAGAGCAACATCTCGCTTATGCAAAGTAACATATATTTTTTTTTTAGCAACAACATATTTTAATAGAAATAATAAATGAACATTTTTACATATCAATTATCCTGAAAGCAGAACGTCTCGCATGAAAAGGTGCGAAGACAACGATTCATCACCCAACAGCACAGCCAATGAGAATGCTCTGTTCCATTGTGCAAATAATCTCACTTCCTTAAGATATTTTTGTTTGCCACCACAGCCTCACCTGTTAATTTGCAAGGTCCCTCGAGATGGCGTTTGTTGTGAACTGGCTAAATATGAATAAACTGATTTGAATGAACTTTGTTTCCTATAAACACGGCCATTTAATAAACTCTAAACAAGGATAATTTGTTAAATATTAGTTTTAATTAATCTGAACTGCATTTGCACTGGCTTACTGTATATTAAGAGCACATTCCTTAAAACACTTATTAGTAAAACTTTTGTTCTATTTCATTTTTGGTAGATCAAATATTTGGGTATCTGTCAATGACTGATGAATCTTTGTTTTTCCTCTAACACCAGGGACAATTAAACTGGCGGCAGATAAAACTATTCTACCAGCAGGGGGCAGTGTAACTCTGACCTGCACTGTGGATAATTCAGATCGCTTCATTATTCACTGGTACAGACATGATTCCGAGTCGTCTCAAGGTCAGGAAATGAGGAACTATAAAGCAAACAAAGTCATCAATCTCTCAAAAGGAGGTCTGTACAGCTGCAGAGGAGGAAATGAAGGAAAAGGAGGTTCAGTTTCATACACAAATTACAGCAACATGGTCACTATTGAGGAAACCCGTAAGTTTGGTTGTTTGTAACTAACAGTTTTCTAAAGCTTTGTGAACCAAAATGAATGTTAAATTCTTATTAAATTATCATTTTGATTATTTGAACATCACACACACCTCTGATAGTGTGTGATACAATCCTGGGCCAAAATAATCATAAAAATCATATATTTTATTTAAGAAATGTATATTTTACTTAAATATTAGGAATGTTGTTGCACATAAGCTTTTCATTCTGGGAATGTTTCATGTTTGACAATCAGAACTTCCCTGATCAAATAACTCTTTGTCATCGCATTGATTCTTGTTTTACGTTGATATGTAACAATATCTTCACTTATTTGTAGGAATATTTTCTAATCATATATTTTTGTATCTCAGTTTCTTTTAATGCCACTGTGACCTCTGACCACAAGTGGCCTCGGATTTACGGAGGAGAGACGGTCACTATCAGATGTGAAATCCAGGGAGGTGGACAAATTAACTGGACCTACGAATGGAGAAAAAACAAGACGCATGAGAAAACAGCATCTTCAGGTGAATACAGGATCTCCGGAGCCAAACAGTCTGACAGCGGAGCGTACAGCTGCAGAGGAAGAAGAGACAGGTTTTCCTCTACAGAGTGGAGTGATGCTTTCTCATTAACTGTATGTAAGTTGGCCCGTTTCATTTGTTAAAATGATTTCGCAGTAATTTGGTCTACTTTTTCTTAACAATGAGAATGTATTAATAAATATACATTTAAAACGTTTTGCATAAGACTTTAAATAACATTGTGATAGCAAAAACGGTGGACAGCATCCTCAGGTTTGGGGTTCAGTCTGCCTCCAGCAGAGAGGTTGTGGTACATAAATGGACTAGTATGGTTTTTTTTTTTTTTTTTTTTTTTTTGATAAGAGAATATCCTTTTTTGAATGATTAACTTCTGTTCAACACACTATAGCTTTATAACGGTGAGTCAGTTTGTGTGTTATTAAATTAACTAGTATAAGCAGTTAAAATGACTCCAAATGTGTTTTAGTAAGAAACCAGCAACAAAGTTAAGAAATAAATGAGCAATAAAAAATGTAAACAAGGATCCTCTTGATTTCATTGAAATCTCTTTCAGCAGATGAACTTGTCCCTGTCCTCTCTGTGTCTCCATCATGGCTGAGTCCTGGAGCCTCAGTGACTCTGAGCTGTGAGGTTGAAGAACCGTCTGCCAGATGGAGGTTCTTCTGGTATAAAGCTGTTCCTGATCCACCAAACAGCTCCTACAGCTATGAGCTGCTGCCTGGTAGCATCAATGGGACTAAAGAGAATTCCTATAATATTCATGGACAGACAAATACCACAGGATACGTCTGTGAAGCAGGACGAGGGGAACAAGCTGTGAAAAGCAAACCGAAATTTGTGTGGTCTGCAGGTCAGTTTTTTCCCCGTCTTTCTCATCAGTCGAATGAAGGCACAGCTTAAGGTTTACAGTTAAAGTTCTTATTAGCTCTAAATTAAGAAGGATCCTATAATGAGACTCAGATGTATTTTTAAAATCTCACTGTGTTTTTTGTATTTTTTCTTTTGTCAGAGTTTCATCCTGGATCCTCTCTCAAAGTGAATCCTGACAGAGTTCAACACTTCAGCTCTGATTCGGTCTCTTTCCACTGTGAAGGAAACTCTGCTGACTGGAGGCTGATGAGGGTTTCAGAAACGGGCCAGCCTTCATTTCTGAACTCATCCAACTGGGGAACAAGAAAACAATCCATAATCAGTAACTGGTCTGATGGTGGAATATTCTGGTGTGAGTCTGGTTTGGGAGAATTCAGCAATGCAGTAAACATCACTTTACAGAGTATGTTATTATTTGTTTTATTTTTAATTATTATTTTTTAAAGCTATTTCAGTGTAAATAATGTATGACACTGAGCGTATGAGCTTATTTAAAAGCTTTTACTGAATAAAATGAATCAAATATTTGAATCCTCTTCACCTCTAACAGACGTCCAGCTCCTTGGCGAATCTTTGCTGCTAAAGTGCCCATTGTTATTTGTCATGTCATTACAGTGAATACTGCACTGCCACCTAGTGTTAAGAACATATATGTATATTTTTGAATTACTATGGCAAATGGTTAGTTTTTAGTATTTGTAACTGATTTAAGGAGAGAAAGTTTAGTTTGATTTAATGCTTTGTATGTAAACAGCTGTTATGTTTAAAAAGCTAAAAATAATTAATCACTAAACCTACAGAAACATTTAAAGTAGCAGGTGTAGATTTGTAAAAAAAAAAAGTAACTTCATAATTTCCTTTTTTATTGCTTCCCCATATTCATTTAATTTGTAATGTTAAAGAAAAAGTCAAAATCCCTTACTTTTTTTTTTTTTAACAGATGATGATTCTGCTCCTCTCCTGCTGAGTCCTGTTCATCCTGTGACTGAAGGAGATCCTGTTACTCTGAGCTGCAGAGATAAAAAACAACAACTTCTCTCCAAAGTGTTTTTCTATCATAATGATAAACTCCTCAGCCATGACAGCAGAGGGGAGCTGAATATCTCTGCAGTGTCAAAGTCAGATGAAGGTTTCTACAAATGTCAACGTTCAGGAAAAGATTCACCAAGGAGCTGGATGTCTGTTAGAGGTGAGGAGGAGGAAAATATTTGATGGATTTTATTCATTAAAAGCTTTTAAATGTTAGAGAGGAACAAGGTGAACATTGAGGATGTTTGTGTTAATGCGCTGTAGATTTTTGCATGTTTTTTCTGACAATTGCTGTAAAACCTACAGTTGGATAACATTTCTTTCTTTTCTCACAATTCAGTGTTTCTTGTAAACCTTCCCGCTCCTCTCAGCTCTTCATCCAATGTGCTGCTGATCGTTGGACCATTTAGTGGAATCCTTCTCATTATTCTCCTGTTGTTTTTGTCTTATTACATACGCTCCAAAGGTGAGACCTTTTTCTCCTCACATTCATTCATCCAACTTGTTTTTATGCTTTTTTTTATTTTTAGAAATAGACATTTGTATTCACTTTATTGTATTTTCATCTTGTTGAGCTCCACCACAAATTATGGAGTTAACCAGAATGAAATGAACAAATGCAACTCTGTTCTTTCACAGCAGAACTTAAATCTAGTTTATGACAATGTCAAATATGATTTTTTTTTTCAGAATTCCAAATTAAGTTATTCATTTATCTAGGAAACTGATCTAAAAACGTTTAAATATTCCAGCCCCTGAGGAGTCCAGAGAAGTTACCTACGCTCAGATTGAAGTGAAAAACGTTGAAAAGAAGAGTGAGTTCTAAACACAATGTGCAACATAATTACTTACATCCTATCGCCACCTTCTTGTTTTGTTTATTTTTTGTTTATTGGAGCAGGAAGGCCTCCGAAAACAGAAGAGGGCGCCGTTTACTCTGAAGTGAAAAGAGGAGCTGCAGGTACAGTCGGCTGCTTCCGTCGATTTGTGAAATATGTCTCATGATGTCACACTGCTTAGATTATCAGATTCTTGGATTAGAACTAAAGGAAAATGACAGATGAGACTCACAGTTTAGGAGTTTTAGAGATTATTTAATTCGTATGTGTTTACACTGTTGCATCCCAGCAAGACGGCCCGGATTAAATTACAGTCTGAGGCTTTTCTGCATGCAGTTTGCATGTTGCAGTGGTGTATACATGCTTTTTTTCCCCCACAGTCCCCAACAAAAATCTGCATCCCTATTAATTTCCTATCACTTATCAACATGGTAATTATTGGTATTTAATCCAGACATGTCAGATGATTGAATGGGTTTTCTGTTTCAGATTTGATTCCGGAATATGATGACATCAACCAGCAGAACAAAGCCAAGAAAAAGAGGAAAGGTAAAACCTGCACGTCATCTTCAGTTTTTTAATCTTTCTCTCTGTTTACATATATTAAAATATTTTATGTGCATTCAAAGAATATTGTTGTAAGATTTCCAGATCATGGGAAAAGGGATTATTAATCTCAATGATGATTTGAATAATGGAAGATTTATTTGCCAAGTTTACCTACTTTTTATTGTTTATACAAGATTAGACTTCGTATTGTGTTTTCAATAAGTCTTTCTCTTTACAGGAGAGTTGAGTCCTCCACCCTCAGATGTAATTTATTCTGTAATCAAATCAGTACCCATCATGGATAACAGTGCTACCAGGCAGGATGTAGGGTGAGCTGAATAAATTTACAATCTATTAAACTCAATGCAATCTGTTTGATTCATTACACGAGTCAAAATTTGGATTAAACATGCTCAGGTCAGCTTACCTATATACTTTTCAATTGCAAGTTTGTGACAGAAGCAGTTTTTGAACGTGGAAAAACATATTATAAAGCTCGTAGCTTCTGCGTGCTATGGAAAAATTCTGTTTTAACAAAAAAACTCAACTGTTTTATTTACTAAAAATCTTCTTTTTAACGTCTAAATCAATGTTGCGCATGATAAACACACTGTGTATGTTTTAAGATGAATGAATCAGCTAAAATACATTCTTATTGTCAAGTTTGTACTAATTTATCTATATTAAAATGGGTGAGTTGTTGCATGATAATTTGTAATGAGTTTATTGTTTTACCATTTAAGATAACTACACAACTGCCAAACTTGCATTTGAACTTGCTGTTAAGTTTCATTACTTACTGATGTGGTTGGATTTATTCTGGCAGATTGTTCTTGTATTTTGTTTGCCTAACGGTATCTTGTTAACTTGTGTGAAATAATTTTTCATCTGCATGCGTTGACTAAAAAAATAAAAACATTAAAGGCCATCTTTCCCCTTCCCTTCCTGATTGTTCTTTATAACATTCCCGTCTTTTTCCTGATGTCAGCAGCAAAATCAAAATCAAAATGTTTGAACATCACCGCTGTCATTCCGCTGCTCCTTCGAAGGGAACTACGAATTACATATAATTAGAAATAAAACTGAATACAAGACGCATACGCAATTAACTCTAAAAAAAAAAAAAAAAGAAAAAAAAAAGACATAAATTATATGAATATTCCACTTCGGCCCTTGATCTACCAGGTTGGTTTTCATTTTGCATCTGGAAGAAAAATATGTATTTACGAGTTACATTGCCTCTCCTCATCCACAGCACTCATTATGTGCTTGGTAAATAAATAATCTGTTTGTACAGTCGCTTGACGTGTGGTGCTTTGGCAAGCCGTTTTAACATAAATTCGGTTTTACCGCCCTTACATTCCAGATATCTCGGATTGTTTTGTGACTAGACGTTTTACTGACAGTTTTGGGCAGAAAACATAAAATTCTGTTTGGACACCACAAAGGGGGTTTCACGTCATTCTTAATTCAGATATCTAAAATTGTAATTTTGACTTGTCATAATTGTGTTGAAGATATCTTAAATCGTGATTACGTATATATGTCCCGTCAAATAACAGATCCAGTGACGTAATTCGAGATATCTTAAGAGGAATTTTTGACTAGTCAAAATGTAATTGAAGATATCTTGAATTATTACTAGTCAGAATGTAAATGCAGACATCTTAAATTACCATTCCGGATAGTCAAAATGTAGTTTTGTCTAATCAAAATGCATGGAATGTATTTACGGATAGTCAGACGAAACCGAATTTATGTGTCTGAATTTATGTTTCCTGCACAAAATTGTCAGTAAATGCCACAAATTAGAAAGAGCTCGGCAATGTTGGAAATGCGGAGATAGCAAAACTGAATAAACTATAAGACTGCTTCTGATATCTGCAAAGAATTTCCTGTTTATTAATTTCTGACGAACCGAATGCACTTAAAAACAGCTTTGAAAAGCTAAAATTGCTATTGTCAAACCATTTTCAACATGAAAGTGGAGCATTTTCAAACCTTTTTTTTTCTCTCTCTATTTTTCATTGTTTTATTAAACTCAAATTGCTACGTAAGTCAGGGACGTTTTGACTAGACAGAGTACTTATTCAAGATATCAGTAATGTCATTCTGACTAGTCAGAATGTCGATTTAAGATATCTTAAATAGAAATGCTGTGTAATTCAAGATATCTCGAATTTATTTAGAGATATCTTAAAACTAATTTTGACTAGTCAAAATTACAATTCAAAATATTTTTAATTTAGTTTTCACTAGTTAAAACTACATATCTACTATCCAAAAATACATTTAAGATGTCTTGAATTATAGAGTCATTAGAGGTTTCTGTAATTAGAATTATGACTTGTCAAAACCAAAATCGAGATATCTTGAATTTACTTTATGGCTAATCATAATTTAATTGTTGATATCTGAAATGTGTATTTCAGATAGTCAGTAATTCATTTTAGATATCTTGAGTTGAAGTCTCCATACAACTCAATGGTAAGTCTGACGTCATTTCAACTAGTCAGAATGTAATTAGAGATATCTCAAATAGTTATTTTGTCTAGTCAAAATATAATTAGAGATATCTTAAATCGCTAAAACGTCTAGTCACAAAACAATTTGAGATATCTGGAACGTAAGGGCGGTAAAACCGAATTTATGTTAAAACGGCTTGCCATACAACTCTGCAGTTCGGGACAGAGTTCTTGGGTGGGAGAGAGTCAGTCATCCATGTTAGTCAGCACTAACCAATAGGGACACGTCTTACAAAGTTCGTCTTTACGCCCCGCCCAGGATGTTCATATTTCCATCAATCAAAACTCTGTGAGTTCAACCAAAGAAACGGAGCATCAAAACCAAAAGATTGGGAATCACAACCGAAGACTTAGGCTCTCAACCAAAAATTTCTGACATGCGCAAATAAAAGTTTATGCTCTGCAAAAAACTTTTTCACTTCATAAGACAAAAATAAGTGATTGTTAATCAAATTAAAAAAATATAGTTTTTTTAAACAAAACTTGAGAATTATTTTTTTATTGAGTAACTCAGGAACAAGGGACAATAAAATAAAATAACCCCTCAAGACTTCTTCTGTCAGTGACTTGTGCTTACAGATAGTAGCCAGCCGGTGGTGGTATAAAGTAGTGTTTTTTGTTTTTTTTTGTTTGTTTGTTTGTTTTTTTCAGAGTTCCAGAAAAGGGCTGGTTGTCCGGTGATCCAGCCAGGTAGAAACTTGTGTGTCTGCAGGATTCTGCTGCTTCAAATTAAGCTCAGAGAACCTTGAAACACATATGATTTATTCTGAAACTAGAATAAATGAGGCACTTTTTTAATCACATGAATGTAAAATTTAAATTAAAACAGCTGGAAAAAAAGTGCCCGACTTCAACAGCCTGCAGTCTGTATTCAAAAGCCACAAGAGGGCGATGCTGAGTTCCATCCATCCATTTTCTTTACACCCTTGTCCCTTAGTGGAGTCGGGAGGGGTGCTGGTGCCTATCTCCAGCTAACGTTCCGGGCGAGAGGCGGGGTTCACCCTGGACAGGTCGCCAGTCTGCCGCAGGGAGACAAACAACCATGCACACACACACTCACACCTAGGGGCAATTTGGAGAGGCCAATTAACCTGACATGGTTTTGGACTGTGGGAGGAAAGAAGTACCCGGAGAAAACCCATGCATGCACAGGGAGAACATGGAAACTCCATGCAGAAAGAGCGGGGCCAGGAATCAAACCCAGATCCTTCTTGCTGCAAGGCAACAGCTCTACCAACTGCGCCACTGTGCAGCCTGCGATGCTGAGTTGTTATACCATTAAAGAGAACTCCTGTCTCTATTGTCAACACTTCTTGATCAGGACGTCACTGAAGATGAAGCTCAGCACATTTGCAATTGTATTTGTAGAGTTTCTGCAGGACACTGTAATGTCTCCTCGTCTCTTGGTGGAAGATCTGGACTAAAGTGAAATATTTAGTGCAGAAAACTACGAATTAAATGCCGTCAGAAAACCAAATGCTTTTCCACGACCTCACAGCTACAACACATGCTGGGTTAGCAGAGCTGCTAACGGCTTCTTTACGCCGAGTTAAAAAATTAAGATATGACATATTGTAGATGAAGCTAAAGTTAGGATCAAGTTAAAGTTCAATGTATGGTGTAGGTTTGACTGATATTATTCTTAGAGGATAATTCTGCTGAAAATAATCCTTGCCATCCTTCTTCCTGTCTCACAACCTAACAACGATAAACAAAACACACGGAAACTTTTTTTCACTCTCTGTACATTTTTAGAGATTATTTTTTTTAGATCTATTTTAACTCCACGTACCGTAAACTATTTCACAGCGTCTGATCTCATGTCTGTTTTTTTCACACCTACAGACTTTATATATCTGTTGTAGATGAGATCTTTCTCACCCATCACTTGTTTTTAGATAAAAAAGGGGATTTTATGGTTTGTTTGCCAGAGAGTTTGCACAAAACACAAACCAAGTAGTGGGTTAACCATTAAAGCTATTCATGTCTTGCAATCATGTTGTTTACAGATTATTCAAAGTGAATTTTATTTTTATGTTTTTCACTAAAAGCAAAAGCAAAATAAACTTATATAATTAATTTGTTTTCATTAAGCCTTTTGGTAAATGACTCTTGTTTACCTGGAATTTACCTAATATGACCTGATAAAGATCAGAGGATGTAACATCTTTTTCCTTTAATTACATCTGAATCCTAAAAAGTAAAAAAAAAAAAAAAAAAAAAAAAAACACAGTTCTGTTCTTTTTTCACCACAACTTCTCATCATTGGAGCGGAAACATCACAGCAGAAACTCAGTGCAGTGATGTCAGTGTTTAAAATAAACATCGTCCTTCATTCTCAGATAAAACGTTGATCCTGTTTCAGACGGCTCCATTTCTCTAGAGACGTTTCAGGGGCAGCATGTTATGAAAGGAAGATTATTGGAGCAAAGCAGAGCAACAGCTGGTTTGAGGTTGAGGTCAGGATGGGGAACACCTCACCCAGTGTTCTGGTCTCACTCTGTAAGTAGATCCACTTTATCTGGATGGATGATGCTCATTAGAACAACACCATCTTTGACATCTAGTCTGCTGTAATATCTACTTTATCTTCCATTGTAATTTTGTAGCTTTACTTACTATAACTATTTGTTCATGATGTGTTTACTGCTACATTACTAAAGGGAAAAATTACTAATACATAAATTTTTGTGCAGACAATTTTGAAAAGCTGCTTTTTGTAAAAATCAGACTTTAGCACAGAACTTTTTATCTCATACAACTAATGTGGAGCAATAAAAATATTATATAACAAAAATGAAAACTGAAACATGATCTGATACAAGAGCCTCAAATTATTCATTACAAATTTTGATCACTTTTTTACCAGTGTGAAGTTTCTGTAGCCGTGCAGAACGTCTCCAGATGTTCTGTCTTCAGCCAGGGTGTGAAGTTTATAAAATAAAGTTTAAACTCATCAGACAAAACAACAATAAACTAAAACATTTGATCTTATTTTTATCAGAACAAATAAATACTCAATATCTTTATAATAGTTGCATTTGTTAAACACATAAACAGAGTCATAGCTGAATGTGGGGCAAAGATTTTTGATTTAATTTAATTTATTATTTCTGCTGATGAACTTTCAACCTTTATTTCAGTGCTGAACACAATAATCTGCTGTGGACAAACTCAAGGTAACTTCAGCTTTTAATCTATTTTAATCATTTATCCTCTCAGGAGCAGAATCCAGTTGATCTTTTATATCAGATGTTATTCTGAGTTTATCTTTTCATTTTTATCTTGATGTGTTTTTGTTACAAACTAAAAGAGAAACGTGCTGAATGTTGGTTCTGTTGTAGATGCTGTGCTGACTATTGAGCCCAACTGGTCGACTTTTTATGCCGGAGAGTTTGTTACATTTATCTGTGACATGAATGAAGGAAAAGACTCTGACTGGTATTACCAGTTAAGAAGGAACGGTGAAGAATTTTTCCCCCATCAGCCACATAAAAACTTCAGAGTTCAAGAGCTGGATACTGGTTACAGTGGTGAATTTCAGTGCTGTGGTTACAGGATGAGCAGCTCATCTCACTCAAAGTGCAGTAAAGCTGTCACTGTTATTGTCTCAGGTAAGACATGAATATTTTAAAGAACTACAAAGTGTCATATGCCTGTCAGCCTTAAAACCTTGCATTTGTTAACTGTATTTTATTTCATAATTTCAAACAGCGTTATTTGTTGATAAAATAGTGTTTGAAATATGACACATATGTAAATAACTGGGTTTAATAAAGTAAAATCAGTCATAAGTTACAAATAGAGCAACAACTGAAAGGAAATATTACTTACTTTACCTCAAGTATATGGGTGGTTTAATGTAGAGTTAACTATGTATGTATAATAGGTAAAGATGACAATAAAATGCATTGACAGCTTTTTCACATATCTACTTATTTGACAGAAGCATCACTCTTTACAACAGTTGTTTAATTAAAGTTTTTCATATAAAATCAGCTAATATTTGTTTCCATAACAGCAGATAAACCCAGAGCCACATTGACAGCAGGTCCAACAACCATACCAGTAGGGGGCAGTGTGACACTGAGCTGCTCAGTGGAGCCCTCTGCTGGATGGAAATACAAATGGTTCAGACGAACCAAAAATTCACCTGAAGTTGAAATCAACACAAATAATAAAGAAAACAGAAATATCACTGTGAGACAAGGAGGAATCTACATGTGTGATGGAGAGAGAGGAAATCCCTCATTCTACAGCCATCGAAGCCATGACGTTACCATAGAGATAACTTGTGAGTTTCTTCCTGAAAACAGTCATAAACTAAATCTACTGAATAACAATTTTTCTTGTGAATTAATGTTTCTCTTCATATCTGATGGAAACAGTTTCCAACAAGGTTGTTGTGACTCGACGACCAAACTGGCCTCAGATGTTCAGTGGTGAGATGATCACTCTGACATGTGAGGTCCAGGGAGGAGAAACCACTGAGTGGACGTGTGAATGGAGTAGAGATGGGTCAAATATACACAGGACAAATAGTAAAGACTGGACTTTCAGTGTCTCTGAGTCCAGCAGTGGAGACTACATGTGTCAGTGTAGAAGAAGAGACGACTCGCATTCTTCAACGCAGTGGAGTGAAGCCATCAGTCTGTCTGTATCAAGTATGTTGATATTTATTAAATTTGAAAATGTGGCTGTAATGTGAAAAGGTGTTGACAGTATTAATGCTAAAATCCTCCCTTGTCCCCCCCCACACACACACACACAC